>NC_143195.1:32290000-32594166 GCF_051530095.1 Phoenix dactylifera
GGCACAGCAAAGCATGCTTTATGATTTTTAATGATTGTAGCACATATGAGCCATCATGTAGTATTTTTCCAACGGAACCAAAAACTCAGTAGAGGAAAGTGCAATTGAATGTGTCATAAGGCAGGCTTCTCCCATGAATACTAAAACCATGTTTATTTTTTAGCAGAGAACCCCTGATACCAACAGATGACAGAATAAAGCACAGAACAATGCGGCAAACATCAAAAAATATAAACTAACAAATTGTTACAAATATATGATTATTATAAGCAGCTCGCTACCAATTATT
Organism: Phoenix dactylifera; assembly: GCF_051530095.1. Taxonomy (NCBI): domain Eukaryota; kingdom Viridiplantae; phylum Streptophyta; class Magnoliopsida; order Arecales; family Arecaceae; genus Phoenix; species Phoenix dactylifera. Next base: position 32,290,290 of record NC_143195.1, read on the forward strand.
CAGTGAACTCTTTCGCCAATATAATGTTTCATGTATAGCAGCATAATATGTCAGAACAATACTGGTATGACTAAATTAAGGTCATCAATATTTTAATCCTCATATTTGGGTCCATCATTGCACAACTAGAAATGACATATGCTAGCCAGATTTAAAAGCAAAGTGGCCAATTTAATATGAGGCCAAAAGACAAATCCAAAATAGACCTGCATATAACAAGCCCACAAAAGCACAATCTTTATGGCCTGCACCCAACTAGGTTGTGAAACCATATCTAAAATGTGAACCTATAATGATAACCAATCAGGTTAACATGAACGAGAAGACAAGTATTGACAAAACATGGCCTCTTTCGATGTATGTTTCTTTTGCCTTATCTCAAAGCACAAACTGTTTATAAATTTCTAGACCATGTTGATTGTATTCTAGTTCTGCATCATTACATATCTCGCCCTTTCTGGGGTTTTAAAATGTAAATTGTTCATTATTTTCTTATTTTAAAAGTTTCAAGAATCATTTAGCAAAAAACATTCATATTGAAAATCGATCAAATTGATGTGGTTTTGTCAAATTTGAAGGCCACAAAGAAGCACCAAACAAGTAAACTTTGTCAGTAAGAATTAATAATGCAAAATCCTATTACTACACATTCGAAGTACTCTGCATTACCGTAGACAAACACATGAAGTTCTGGAACCAACCAATCTGCATCACTTACCCATAGTCATGGAATTGCATTCTTGAGCTTATCATGGAACTTGCATTCACTAGGCCAACAATATAAAATAGGTCATATTTAACCTTTTGGTTAAGTAACCATGGAGACAACACATTATAGTTAAAAGGGTTTTTTTGCATGAATACGTTTCTAAAAATTCAAATTTGCAAGAATACTCTCTTCATATTTATATTTATTTCTGTACCCTCATAAAATACTGTTTTTGCACAAATGCCCATAATATAACGATTTTTCTAACACCGTTAATAAAAATCATATTTATTTTAATTAAAAATAAAATAGAATTTTGAAATTACTTTTTGGTTCCCCATCGCGATCGTCTTATAAATGTTTATTTTTGCACATTTATCCATTAAGGGTATTTTAGTCATTTTAATTTGAAACCGTTAATTTTTTAACGGTGTTAGATGGCGTAGGTACATATGCAAACAAAAATAAAAAAAGGGTAGAATCGCAAAACAAGTGTTTTACGAGGGTATACATGCAAATATCAATTTTGGAAGGGTATTCATGCAAAATTCGATATTTAGGAGGTACTCATGCAACAAACCCTAGTTAAAATTTCTAATAAGCTCCTTGTTTTGCTACTAGAATTCTTGTTTAATGTCAAAAAGTCATTGTGATAGAGCAAATGCAAAGCAAACTATGATGATCTAATATCAGAACCACATGTTCTAAGAATGGTCCAAGTGAAACACCAGAGTCACTGCAGCTCATTTTCTTCACGCATTTTGAAACCAAAAGGGAGATAAATGCATTAGTAGATACAGATAAACTTATAGTTAAGGGTTTCACAATGTACTGCAAATGTGGTTGCCGAATATTCTATGTTCATATGATTACAAAATCTGCATGAGCAGCAATAACTATTGCCATGCTTCTTTCTGGACGGTAGTTGTTACCCCTACATGTCATATTCTTTTCCTATTAGAGTCTCTCAAGATCAAGACTTAGTACCCTCACTAATAAAAATCAAAGTGCATGTCCCTACCATACCATATCTTACCAGGTCAACAGGTTATTGCCATAGTACAGTGGTTCGTATCATCCATCCTACTGGTATTACTACCCAACAGTCTATATAGTACTACAAAGATATAGGCTTCCCTAAGTACTAGTGACATGTATAACACCTAAAATGCATTCTTATTGTGTAAACGCAGTTATATGTTGTTCTCCAGTAGGATTTAAGCTCATTCTTGTTGTTGATGCATCAGAAAGTTCTGTCATGTTAATTTGTATGACAAATTCCATAAAACCATACAGTGCATAACTTAAACAGTAATCAACATATACATTTAATAACTTATGCCTTAAGTCTTTATAGATTGGTCAAAAACTAATTATAAGTTTAATATGTATTCACACACTAGTATAAAGAAGTAAAAAAATATTGATATATCTTTCCATGCCACTACTTGCCAGGGGTTAGAAAGGTACAGCTAGCGCACGTACTATGCTGGCCCTAAGAAGCAAAGGCATGATAAGCAATAGCCTAATCCTTGCCATCAAGTGCTCTTCTCAGTTAAGCCTCCAAATGTTTTAAGAAAGTGTCCACTAATAGATTGAACCTTCTTTTTTGTGTTTAAGCAAATGGAGAACAGCTCTCAGCACTCTATTTTACTAAATTTCATAACTAGAATAAAGTGTTAGACTATATTCATGAATGTTCTTCCAGTTCATCATTTCATTCTCACTTGAAAGAACTGAACTACAACCATAACAATGGATATCAAATAAGCAGGTGATGCAGAGAATGGAGAATCGGGCCGCACAATTAAGTTACATTGCTGAAATAATTTCAAGATCTGGTTTTTACTCTTTAGAACAGCATAATCAACAAAAGAGAGCAATAAAGGGGTAAAAAATGGAGAAAAGAAACCAATAGAGAGAGAAGAATAAAGATTAGAGAGGTACATAGGTACAGATAGAAGCACTACAATGTTCGATAGAGAAGAAAAGAATTTCAATCAAATCAGTACTCAATATCACCAAAACAGACTTTACATCATCCCTCCCCTCTCCTTTTATAGCTAAATATATAATGAGACTTACTAAATAACACTTCTAAAGTCAAAGAAATAAAAAAGGAAGAAAGTAAGATACATTCAAACTTTGTCAAAATTGCAAATCCATCTCAAAAAAATCCAATGCGAAAAGCAAACAAAATTCAACACAATCCTAGTAAATTAAAACCTTGACTAACCCAGACTACAGATATAATAGCACTTTTATACACCTATACTTTTCAGAATAGGACACAGAATTTAGATCAAAATTGCTCCAAAATTGGGTAAAAAATTGAAGAAAAAAAAAGAAAATCAAATCTTCTCCCAAGGTTCGGTACCGAGATTGTGAATCTTGACTGAAACCTAACAATGTTATGCATAAAGAACCATAGGCTGACAATCAGGACAATATAGGTTCTCTTTATTTTCATTGATAGATATAGTTCAGGCTGCAATCAGTATAAACGACCCCTTAATAGAGCATGCTAAAGCTCGTATCATGATTTTCAATTATAAGCTAGACATTAAAGATCTCATGCTGCATGTTAAGATGGGAGATTGTTGTTATTATAGGTATATTTGATCATAGCCTGAATTTCTATGACTATGAGCAAAATGAATACACATTAAGTAATTACATTAGCATTAGTACAAAAGAGCATGAATTTTTTTATGGTCTTATGTGGAATTAAATCCATCCAATCATTTCCCAGGGGTCTCCAAGGGTCCATTTTATCTGAAAAATTCATTAAAAAAAACATTACTTTGAATACTTCAGGTAATTGCAACCAAGTTCAAAGCAGACATATTATGCAACAAATTAAGCACAAAGTTCTTATGAGCACACATGAGGCAAATTATTAGCACATGCATGCCATACCACATATATATAAAGAGTTTCAAGAAGTTAATTATATATAATAAATTATTAAATTATAGTGGATCATGTATGCCTTTCTGAATATCTGAGGTATCTTTCTGCAAATGGTCCCTCATGATTTTCAAATGTCAACAAACTGGAAGTCAAATGAAGGCAAAAATGACAAGAATACTTACAGAACCACAGGAACCACAGTCAAAAACTTCCGATTACGTGTAAGCTGCTTGCCATTGTCCATCTGCTCCCACCAAGTCAAAGTATTGTACATACCCTGATCATCAGCAAAGGGAGTTCCTTTCTTCCAATGGAAAAAGTGATAGGTTATCTGCAACATAGGATTCAATCAGACCACTTGTAGGAGTTTAAAGAGGCCAAAAAAAAGAATGTGATACGACTCAAGAACATGTAGAAACAAAGAAAATTTAAATAATATGCCTGAAATTACAAGTAGAACAATTGGTTCAAAAATTATTAAATTCAAATGCCTAAGTAAAAATAATGAAAGAATTGTACTAAACCAGAAAAGCCAGATGCCAAACACATAATTTCTTGCATTTTTCATTGGAACAATCTGCAAGTCTAGGACTCAAGCAAACATATGTTCCCACGAGAACAACACAAACAAGTTCATAAGATACAACCCTTTCTAACAGCATGCATACCCAAGAAAAGTCTTCTTCACTTTGTTTCCCAATAATTCAAATGAATCAATACAGTCACAGCTGTAGAATATGCTATGACTGAAATATACAGCTGGCTTTCCTTAGTGTCAAATCACATAGGAATGCCCAGCAAACTTCATCAGTGCTTATGTTATTTCAGGTTTCACAAATCAATTCTCTTAGCACCTAGCTCCATGAAAAAAGGTTGTTCTCTGAAATGCACCAAGACATAAGTGTAAATACAAAAGACCGGGGGCGAAAAAAGGAAAGCATTCATTCTGTGTTATGATGTACTGTATAAATTGCAAAGTACTGCTCAGTAAAAGATGTCCACAAAATACAAGGTTTTTATTTGAGTTAGCATCAGAAACGTATGACAGTTAGGCCTGAGTTCTTACGACAACACACATGAGAAAGAGAGAGAGAGAGAGAGATGCGCAAAGGAAAGAAACAATCAAGGATTTGTAATTAGATAACAAAATAACCAAATTGTTAATGCTTTATAATTTGCCAATGTAGAAATAAGTGCTAAACTGAGTTTGCAATTCCTTCAAGCGAAAAGGGGACCGAAACCATGCATACAAGGAATTTTTGCAAACTCTTCAGATTCGATAATTTTGATGACTTACATAGTCTATACAATCCCCTCAGAAATGCGGTCATTAGCAGACTCTAATAGCCCGGCTCCACCTTGAGAACCAACATCACGAACAATCACTTGCATTCCCTCAACTTCAAAGTCTAAAATTGCATTGATTTCAGGTATTAATTGTTTCCTAATCCATTATAGAATGAAGTAGAGCATGGATTCATCATTCGACTGCATAAGGACTCAAATTTTCAGCACGCTCCCGAAAACAAGCAAAGCCATAAACTCAATAAAGCTGAGTTTAACAAAGAGGAAAAAAATGAAAGGAAGGAAAATCATGACTCCGTCATAGTCAGTTACATATCAAATTCCTCAAACATGAGCTCTTGTAGAGAAGCAACACCAGAGAGACTTAGAATTGACATGGAGTAGTCTTACATGTAAGAGTCATGCTTCCAACATTCGTAAAAAAGATTTCCCCAATCACTATGAGTATATAATGAGAAAAGGTTTATTTATAACCTAATTTATACGAATTATGGAACAAGTCTGTTTTCCTTCTCAATCGTTCGAAACATCCTTTTTTTTAACTGCAGAAGATGGCTAATTTGAGCAATCCTAGGATACCCAAACGAATTCCATTAAAGAACAAAAACACTTCGTGGTCAAATCAATCTCGAAAAACCACTAAGACAGCTAATGTTCCCCCAATTCTTTCCCACTTGTAAACGGGAAACCTATAAATCTCTAAATCCCAACATCTGAACACACAAACAAACACATATTTAGAAACCCAAAGCACTCCCATCCAAAAAAAAAAGAGAGAGACACACACATCTTTAGACCTCAGATTCACGAAAAAAGATCAGAATCCCTCAAATTTCATTAAGCCAAAAGAAAAGAAAAGGCAAAAATTCATCAATTCACCAGAAATCACTATTAAAATCAAATCTTGCATCATAATATCTAATTTTCGACACAAATAGGGAACAAGAGAGGGCACACCGCAAAGTGGAACAGATTGACGACGGTCCAGGCCATCCCAGGGGTGCAGCCGAAGACCGAGAGCACGAGGAGCCACGAGAAGAAGAGGATAAGGATGTAGGTCGTCCACACCCCGGGATACATGAACCACTCCGTGTTCTTGTTCAGATCCGCCGGCGGCACCGCCTGGACGTAGAGTTTCGCCATCGCCTCCTCCTCCTCCTAAATCTCTATCTATATAAATCCCTTTTTCCTACTCTTATATATATATAGAAATAGACGAAATCGAAACAGGGGAGGATTCCGACTGGGACTGGAATAGGTCGATCGAGAGAGGAGACGAGAGAAGCGTTGGGTTTTTATAGAAGAAGAGAGGGAATCGCGAACGGAGGACGGAAGGAGCGTAGGAAATTTCAAAGGCGGAGAGCGAAGGAGAGAAAGAGGGAGAGAGAGAGAGAGAGCAAACGAACGATCGATGGGTCAATGGGAGATACTTTTACTTTCCGATGGCTTGCGCCGGCATTGATCGTTGGCCTTGTGTGGACCCCGTGGAATTAATATTAGATTAGTCGGTTTGGATTTGTATCAATGCGCTTTACAAGTTGAAATAGTATAAATTTACCATCCTTGACCTCCTTTACTGTTAATTCTTTCCACTTTTCATCCTCTCTCTCTCACCTTTGAACTTACCACCACAAGCATTGGGATGATTTTGTAATCTTTATAATTTCATAGTTAAACTTGATATCATCATCATCCTCACTGTGGTTGTTATTATTATTATTATTATTATTATTATTATTATTATTAATCATTTATGTGTCAAGATGAATGACACATAATACATTAAGCTTAGGATACTAATGGTGCTGATTAGTTAACGGTGTTCGTACGTGGGTTTTAGTAGATATTGTGCACACATTATGGTCATCCCTTAAGTCATCATGGTGGATATAGTATAGTTTTGTGTAGTATAAAAGATTTTAAAAAAAAAACTCTATCATTAGAATTTTATGGTAGCTATTGTAGCACTTAAACTGAGGTGGACCACAACAAAAAAAGAAAACCTAAGCAAAATAATGTGATAAACAATATTACTTTTTAGTCTTTAGAACATATGTTGAAGTAAAATCAATACAAAGAATTTATATTTTATAAATATAATTTATATAGAAATAGTATAAATACTTTTTGTTATTTATGCAATAATACATTATTAGCATACTAAATAATATATTATAATGACCATTGCCTTTTTCTTTTTCCAATGAGGAGTCTATATGGACAATAAAGGCTATGGTGCATAATGAGTTTAGCTCTCAAAATATAAGTTGAAAAGTTTGGATTGGCAAGCTCAACTGTAACTATGCTTGGATGAAGAGGCCTGCTAAGAGTCTAACCTAAAAAATAAGAGAAAAACAACACAGAAGGTCGTCAAATTTTATTCGGCGGATAATCCTCTAATGTCTGAGTCAGACAAAAATTTTACTGAATGAAAGTGATCTACTATAACCGAGGCCCGGGAACCGTTGTAACGACCGTTATTTTTTAAGGCTCGACTCTACTGGCATCTTGCTGCAGGCCACGCGATGGTTGCCACAACAGCCCCTGCCATTGCGTCGCCGCTTATTCGATCCCCTCCGTTTCACGGTTCAATTGGACAGCGCAAGCCGAATACGCTGTCTTCCAAACACCACCTCGCCATAGAATCCTCACCCACAGCACCAAACCCCCCCAACAAAAATGCCATCCCCCAACGCTCGAGCAGAACATCTCCCCGCCTTCATGACACCTTTCAAGCACTTCTTCGGGAGGACTGCTCCCCTGACACGGCTGATTACTCCCTTGCCATTGATTCCTGCTGCTGCCCCCGGCTGGCCCGGCAGATCCACGCCCATGCCCTCAAGCGAGACTTCTGTGGCTGCCGTGAGTTCCTTGAGACAAGGTTGCTCCTCATGTACGGCCGCTGCCATGGCGTCCAACCTGCTCTCCAACTGTTCGAGAAAATGTCTCTAAGAAGCATATACTCATGGGCTGGCATCCTGACTGTATATGTGGATCATGAGCTCTTTGAGGAAGCCTTCTCTCTGTTTAAGGAATTGCTGGTTGAGGGAGTTGGGTTGGAGTTCTTTGTGTTTCCTGTGGTCATGAAATCAAGTGCTGGGCTGAGTGCATTGGACTTGGGCAAGAGTCTGCATGGTTTTGTCTTGAAGACGGGATTCATTTCGAACTTATATGTGGGCAATTCTCTGATCGACATGTATGGCAAGTGCGGTGATATGGATGAGGCTGTGAAGGTTCTGAAGGGAATGCCTGAAAGGGATTGTGTTTCGTGGAACTCTGTGATTGCTGGCTGTGCTTCCAATGGAATGGCTTCTGAGGCGTTGGAATTTCTGGAAAGCATGTGGTCGTTGGGTAATCTGAAGCCTAATCTTGTTTCGTGGAGCGGGGCGATTGGAGGGTTTGCTCAAAATGGCTATGATGAAGACGCTCTTGAGCTGCTTTCTCGAATGATAGAGTCTGGTGTTAAGCCAAATGCTCAGACTTTGGCTAGTGTCTTGCCCTCTTGTGGAAGATTAGAAGCACTTGATGTTGGCAAGGAAATTCATGGATATATAATGAGGCATGGGCTTATGGGTAATGCTTTTGTTGTTAATGGATTGCTTGATGTTTACAGGAGGTGTGGCGATATGGCCAGCACATCGGAACTCTTCTTGAGGTACTCGATAAGAAGTTTGGTCTCTTATAATACAATGATAGTAGGGTACTGTGAGAACAATGAGTTAAGCAAGGCCAAGGAGCTGTTTGATCACATGGAGATTGATGGAGTAAAGAGGGATGCAATCTCATGGAACTCAATGATTTCGGGTCTAGTTGATAATGAGAGCTTCGGGGAAGCTCTTAATATGTTTAGACACATGCAGATGGAGGAAGGGGTTGAAGCTGACTCGTTTAACTTAGGGAGTATTCTCGCAGCTTGTGCAGCCTTGCGTGCATTTGGACAGGGTAAGGAGATACATGCATATGCACTGAAAAGAGGTTTTCATTCCAATCCCTTTGTGGCTAGTGCATTGGTAGATTTGTACTGCCGATGCCAACATCTTGTGGCTGCAGAGTTGGTTTTCTTTGACATAGAGAGAAGGAATACAGTGACATGGAATGTGGTGATCTCTGGTTATGCTCGGGCTGATCAAGTGAGCCGTTCCCAGGAACTGCTTTTAATGATGAAAGAGGATGGATTTGATCCTAACATCTACACTTGGAATGGGCTGATTGCAGGTTGCATGGAGAATGGACACAATGAATTGGCTCTGCAGTTGTTTCTTGAAATGCAGACCACAAAGCTGATGCCTGATATTTATACCTTAGGGATGATCTTACCTATTTGCTCAAGATTAGTTTCCATTGAGCGAGGGAAGCAGGTCCATGCACACTCAGTTAGATGTGGCCATGAGGCTGATGTCCATATCGGGGCAGCCCTTGTGGATATGTATGCCAAATGTGGGAGTATAAGACTTGCAAGCATTGCATTTAATAGAATATCGCAACACAATTTGGTATCTTACAATAGTATGCTTGCGGGGTTTGCAATGCATGGGCTTGTAAAGGAAGGCCTTGCACTCTTCAACCAATTGCTGGAGGACGGGAACAGACCAGATGAGATCACCTTCCTGTCTGTTCTATGTTTATGTGTTCATGGGGGATCTGTTGAGGAAGGGCGCATATACTTCCATCTGATGACGAGCTATGGTATAAAACCAAATATGAAACATTACTCATGTATGGTTGATCTTTTTAGCCGTGCTGGGCAGCTTAGTGAAGCATATGAGCTAATTAAGAGTATGCCCATGGAGCCTGATGCTGTGGTGTGGGGTGCACTGCTTGGTGGTTGTGTCATTAACTGCAATTTACAGTTGGGAGAGATTGCTGCGGATAGACTTATTGAAATGGAAGAAGGAAATGTTGGTAACTATGTTCTGTTGGCAAACTTATATGCCACTGCTGGAAGACAAGATGGTTTAGTTAGAACAAGACAGATAATTAAGGAGAAGGGGATGCATAAAAGCCCTGGATGTAGTTGGATTGAGGTCAGAGATCAGGTTCATGTGTTTCTTGCCAGTGATAGATCTCACAAACAAACAGATGAAATTTATGCTACTGCAGAAATGTTGAACTGGCATATGAGAAAATATGGAGATGGTTTGACGGCTTATCAGCCTGAATTATTACAAGAATTAGCATGACTGCTTCTCCCTTCTGCTTGCATTGGTATTGATGGAACCTACCGCCGTTTATGCCTGAGTTTGGTGAACTTCAAGTCACTCATATTTGCTGCCTGAAGAATGCTGAAGAACTGGTCTTGAAGGCTCTCAGGCCATTAACTTGCTGAGAAGGTTTTTGACAGGGTTGCAGAGATGCATGGTCAGTGTGGAAACATTAGGGCAGGAAAACTGGGCAAGATAAAATTTGATCAGTAACTATGATGAAATCTCTAATATAAACAGGTTCAATTTAAGGTGGACTAAATTCTCATCACTGCTTCAGCAAAAGTTGTATAATACGAATAATTGCGAATAGTCCAGAAATTAATGAAATCCAGAAATAGGCTCTGGATTTTATATGTTGTGATGCATAAAACAAAACAAAAGTTCCTTTAATTCATTTACATTGTGTTGCAGATTACAGATAAATGTATTGCAAAATGCAATATGAACTCTGGCTGATGTTGGCTCATCATGTTTCATGTCAGTGATCTTTTGAACAAGAACCAGGCATGTGCCATGCATGAGACTAATCAAGAAATATTTGCTGGATGTCTAGGATATCATCAGTTTTTAATGCATATTGTTTTTTTTTATTTGAACTAATATGTACAGTTCCACGTTTTTTACCTAACTTTCTTATTTATTTAATTTTTCCAAAAATGACACCCATAAAAGGGGGAAAAAAGAACACGAGGTGGTACACATAACCAATAGGAGTAATTGAGCCAGCTTTTTAACCTTTTGTTTTCAGAAGCAAGACCTTTTACCCTTTTAGAAAGAATATTTGAAGTTCTCTCTTTTGTCAATTGGGATGATAATATGTTTTCTTGATTTTCTTTTAATTAGAGACATTTTTTGGGAGGTACATCAATTCTAAATATAAAACAAAATAAAGTAAATATGATACTAAATAAAAGAGTTTTATTTCTTCTTTTTCATTTCATATGGCTCACCAATCATAACAAGGAGGGAAGGCTCACCAATCATAACAAGGAGGGAAGGAAAAAAAAAAGAGAGCTAACCTAACACCAAACTCTTGCTCTGATGGTATTACCTTTCGTCCCTTCGAACAAAAAGCAAGGGTTTTTTAGCAAAACTCCAGTTTTGAGAGCTTAGTGGGTTAGCATAGGGTAGGTTATAATAAGAATGGCACTGTGGACAGACTTTTAATGAATAATTTTTAATGAGGAAAGGGAATATTTTCCAGTCATCTAGTTGTGAACTTTTCAAATTAATCAGTTTTCTCTTGAAACAAAGAGATTAAAAAAGACTAATTTTTTCCAAAAAAATTATATCTTTCAGGTAATTTTTCTTGCGACCAAAAAAATATACTAAAGACAAATATGCGGCGTGACTTCTTACGGCTCACGTCGTCATAATCGTTCAAACTTCAGACTGGACACGGTCCGGGCTGCCACGAGTCCGATTAACCACAATGGACTGCAAGTCCGAGCCAATTCCGTTTTGGCACCGCCGGCCGAACACCTGAGCCGCTTAATTTGGGTGGCTGCAAGACACTCCCAAAGTCCCTCGAGGGCTTCCAAATGCCATGCGAGACGGTGAGAGCCTCGAGCCCATTCATCTCCCATAGCCTCCTCCATCTCCACTGCAAGGAGTCTCTCTCCAATCCCAGCCCCAAATCTCCATTCTTGAAACGTTCTCTTTTGGTGTAGATATTATGATGTGAATGAGAAATGAGAATGGCGACGGTCGTGGTGCAGCAGGGCTCGCCAGCGATGAATCGGGAGTGCCTGGGAAGGCATCATTCTTCCGTGATTAGCTGTGGAGCGATCGATTGCTGGAGCCTCGGAACTCATCTTGGTAGACGGGTTGTAGAGTTTGGCGCAAGGCCTAAACCGTTTCAAGAGATAAGGTTTGTTTTTGACTTTCGCAAATATTAGATTTCATATGATTCGTTTTGCTGGCTTTTGTTTCCATGTTATTGCAAATTGCTACAATTGGCATGTATATATAGAATTGTTTAAAATTCATAGAATGTTTCTGAATGTTTTGTATTTATTTTTATTTTTTCTTTGGTTAACTATCTTTCTTGGGCATCAGAGTGATGTGTTTTGGGGTATTTATTTGAATTTGTGGATTCAGAAATCTGGAACAGCGTTTGTTAGGGAGCTACCTCTTTCAATAAGGAGGAATCACATGCAATCTCCTTGTGATGACCCTCATATGGTGTCCACTAGCTCCTGTCTTGATAGAAAAGCATTTTTATTTTCATAGGATTCACATATTGAGCATCATTTTCTTTCTCTTTTCTTTTTCATATGATGCAAGATTTTGTTTTTGCTAGTTTGCCTCTTTGTCTTGTTAGTATTGCTACTATAGTCTGGGGATGTAGACAAAATGATTGATGAAATGTTGGACATATTGGAAGGGACTAATTGGTTTTAGCTTACTGATATTTTCCCAGCAACTCTTGTTAATTTTTTGCCAGCTGGTCATCCATTGTTTTAGAAATAATGGTAGTTTGTAATGGCCTATAGCTGCTTGCTCTAGTGATCGAGGCCATTAAAAGGCTTGGGTATGAAAACAGTGTCGCTTGGACACCACATTTTGAGGATTTTAGAAGTGCTGGCCCTTTGGGCACTTGGACATATGCAACAGACATTCCTCGGCACATCAAAAAGAGAACGTCATGTTCTACATCAGTTCACACTGGTACCTGGCATTCTTATTTGGTGTATGCCAAAAGCCACTTCCCTGCACATGTTTGGAACTTGGCTTTCAGCTGCTCTGAGTGTCAAACAATTGATCCAAGTTGTGTGAGCACTTATATGAAAGTATCATTTTTTTTACCTTTTTAATTTAAATTGTAATAATCTCTGTTAAAGATGTTGGTTTTTGAGTTGATTTTGATTGAATGGAAATAGCTAGAGCCTGTTACGATTGATTTCCCTTAACCCTGTTATTTCTGCTTCCTTTTATTCTTCATTTCTCTATGTTCTTTTCTTTTGTCTATCAACGGTTATATGTTTCCTGTCGACTGGTAGATTACTTGTAACATGCCCATACTCAAACAGTCATTGGTTCATATTCAATATTAGTTCAATTCTTTGATTTGTTATCAAATCAAAAAATAATACTAAGAACCCTAGTTTGAATATTAACCCCAATGCACATCATTCTTCCCCCCTATCCTGTATTACTTGTTAGATTTAATTAAAATTTGTTCTCTGTTTTAAAAGATTTATTGCTTTAGAACATGTACACAGAAGCCCAATATAAAGCTAAAATCTTAGTCTAAGTCCACACCAAACCTTAATCTTTAACCTCAGGATTACAGGGGGCATGTTCCCTAACATCTTATACTATTCTTTAAACCTTAGGGCAGGTCTAGTAGGCAGCCCACTTTCTCTTGTTCTCTGAAACTGGATAGCAAGTGATCAACTTGAACCTGACCATAGGTTTTCCTAGCCCCTTGAGGTCCACCATCACATACACGCGAGTCCATACCACCAATCCTACATCACCCTGTACATTCGACTAATGCCTTATTCTGAAGGATTTATGCTTTATGTTTGAAAATGTTGACGGTTAAGCATTAACAATGATGAACTTCATGTATTTTAGGATTTTGTGTCTTGCCAAGTAGTAAACACTGTCTGGAGGAAGTGTTCGCATAATTTATTGGTGTTTGTGGAAAAGATTGGCTAAAAAAGAAAAGTATCCCCAATGATTACCTATCAGTAGTCACAAATTCCTTTAATACTTGCTCTTGTATATCTAGCTCACTAGTAGCAGTAATCTACACCCTATGTGACTAATATTACATGCTCTTGCAGAGGTTATATGGCACATAGTATAAACTGCATATATGGTACATAAGAGAAAAGGTTGAAGGCCTACATTAGACTGGCAGAAGCAGATTTGATAATGTTTGATGCATCGAACATTTGACTTAAGAGGGCATGGAGAATTGAAACTAATAGATTTAATTGAAATAGCAGGAATAAGTCTTGTAACTTATGTTTATCATTGAGAACAAATGGCATCTCTTTCTAGATCAATTAATCTGGAAAATGAACCACAATAACTTTCCATGGTCGTGATGATCTTTGACAAGCTTAAAACATTATTAAGAGGACGATTCTTTGCAGAGCAAGGAGTAATGTGCACTTTTGCTACTTTATTCTGGGATCTTCTTCTTGGCCTCCTTTCTAGATGAATATTTGAATTTCAATTTTGGTGTAAAGTTTTGAAAAACTCTAGGCTTATTCATTATTTATTTGTACATCATAAATCCGAACTCAAACATCTGTTCCATTTTATTTGTCCTTTTTTAAGAGGGAGATTCTTCAAAAAGCCACTTGAAGTTGGTGGGCTTACAATGTTGTGCATGTAAACTTCCGTATTTTGCATTATTATGCAATGATCAATCATTTCAGTCATGTCTGCGGTTCTATTTGATTCTTGTAATGGACCACAAAGTTTACATATATTGAAAGTTGATGATTTACCATATTCGATGTATTGCTTTAACTTGATTAGGGCTGATTGCTAAAATTGCACTGGAGATGGTCAGAGAATATGGATCCAGATACTATTTGAACTAAAATAGCATGTGAAACACAAAACTGATCTAAGATTTAATATACATATAGCCAAGAAAACTCCAGTATGAGTATTTTTTTATTGACGACTTTATCAGAGAAAGGGGAAATAAATCAGGGTAAAAACAATATCAAAATATATGATTTAATTTGACCTACTTCGTTATCTCAACGTCTGTGATGTACCTTTGTTGTTGAAGATAAAAATAAAATGGTACTTAGGAAGTGAATTCTATCATTTAGAGTTGCAAAAATGTCAAATAATGAATGATGTAATTGCGGACCAATAGGATCTATGTGATCATGCCTGGGAGGAGTTTCAAACCCTTGTAAAGTGGAAGGCTGGATGTGTATCAGGTGTCTGAAAAGAGTGTTAAAGTCTCGAGAAAATATGGATAGATCTTGTGGGAAGTGACTTGAGGTGATGAAGTTATAACACTTTGGTAGAGCCCAATGCATAATGTGACCCCAGATTGATGACATGGCCATTATGTTTATGTTCGGACTTGCTTTCCAACTGAACTTGTCAATGCTTGTGGTGATTAATATTAATAGATTCATCCTGAGCCACTAGCCATCAATAAACTTTTGGTAAGGCTCCAGAAATCAATCTGGCTGGAAAACTTTGGTCATGAAGTATTAATTTTCCTATAACTTTATATGACTACATAAAGTTAGCAGCTTTTGTAAATTAATAGCTTTCTAGAGGATCGTCACTATTATTTTTGATGTTTGATATCCTTTTTAGTTTTTTATTAATCACCTTGGCAGCTTCTTATTTTTCAAAATAAACATCAATAGCAAGTTTTGTCATGAGCTAGTGTCACCCTCATCTTAAAGGAAATTTCGTTGGCTTATCAATTTATGCCATCTTTTGGGACTCTTTCATCAATCTCGTGCAAACTTGGTTTTTCTAAGTCATGCATTAGCAAGTAAAGAAAGAATACAAGCGTGATGGTCTAATTTGCTTGATCCTTATGTAGAAGTTTTTGTCATCTTACTCTTCTTTAAAGGACAATATTTAGTGATGTTATGGAATGTAGACAAAAACCCTGTGAAACTGAATGTCGTATTGACAGGCTTTTACCTTGTTGGTCTTTTGTAGCCGGCAGATGAGAAGCAATAGACGGAGTCTAGCTTTTGCCTTGGACACTGGTGGATCTCCTAATACTGATGATCAAGATAGCCCTGATGGGGACGATGCAGGGCTTGGCAGGACAAGACTGGGGACAATAGTCCGTGCTGTGGCGAGACAGCTTCTGGAGAAGCTGAATGCTACTAGAAAGAATTTCCCAATGAAAATATTTCTCCTCCTCTTGGGTTTTTATACAGCTAATGCCCTGGCAACTATCCTAGGGCAGACTGGTGACTGGGATGTCTTGGTTGCCGGTGTTGTGGTGGCTGCTATAGAAGGTATCGGCATGCTTATGTACAGAAAACCATTCACTATGCCTGTTGGGAGATTGCAGTCATTGGTGGTGATGGTGAACTATTGGAAAGCTGGTGTATGCTTGGGTCTCTTTGTTGATGCTTTCAAATTAGGAAGTTGAGGGTCTTTAGTATGCAATCTGGCTTCATAAACTACATATTTTCCTAGACTGCACCATGATCATGGTGATTCATTGAGATCAAGTGCACGGATGCTATTTCATCTGTGATTCAACTGGATGATTGCTAATTGATCAAAAAATTTGCTGGATAATTCTGTTTTCCCCATTTTCATTTCCTTGAAGGACAGTGGATATCTTCTCACCTGTGCACATCCTTTCCCAAACCTGCACTTTTTGTTGCTTTCCTTTGTGGCATTCATTGCTTTGTTTACATGGTAGTTTTCGTATTGTACTCATGATAACTTAAATTCAAACCGAAAATCTAGCTGAATTCTTTCAGATTCCATAACCAGACACCATCGAGCCACAACCTATTTACTCAATCTGCGTGACTAAAATGTCCTAGTTCCTGTTAAAATCGACATTTCTTAATATAGATGAATTTTGTTCAAATTCTTTTGCACGGATTTTGTTGAGATTATTTAGGCCCTTCCAAATTCTTCTAAGATCCTTTGATATATAAACTGTGCTTTGCTCCTTCACATAATCAAGTCTCGAGTACCTACAAGGATGCTAAACACGAACAGAAAACTAGAGAGATGGAGAATCAACAGGGGGTTAATATCAGATGATTAATCAAGGAAAGGGTAGACAAATCATGAGCGTCTGACATCAACACCACCCATAGCCCTCGCAGCAACATCTCAAGCCTGCCCCAGACCCAAACATATCCGCTCCAATCTCGCTGTGCACACAGCACTTCGCAGTTTTCTACTTAAGACCTTTGGAGGATGATTGATGACAGGATCTTGAGAATGATGAATAACATTCTGTGAACCATCATCATTCCTGTGAGTCAGTATGCCTTCCAATCTTTCAAGTAATATAAATGTTCCATTCGGTGCTGATGAAGCATGGGCAGCATGAAATCAGCTTTTCCATCTGTATCCGGTATTGAACGCGTACCAATAGTCTAATACCACAAACAAGGTAGGAGCGAAAACTGTGAAGCTGAACTCAAGTATGTCCACCAAATAAATCTGAACTCCAGTATCCTGGATCCCCAAGGCTTAATTGATGGATGGGCTTGCAGGTTCACTTATCTGCGTGAAGGGTGGCCTGCTCTTTGCATTCTGTGTGGGATCAATCGCAGAGCTAGAACAGGGCACAGGTAGAGCCCATGATGCATAAAACTCTAAGAAACATTGATAGACCTCGCAAGAACCAGAAGACGACGTATAATTCATGACACTCTGAACGAAGAGCATATAAGAATTGAAGGCTATTTAGCAGGAAATTCTTCTTTTTTCCTTTTTGGAAAATCAATATCAAAGCAAGGTGAACAGAAATTATCAAGTTCAACCAAAACTCTCCCATGACTAAAAGACCTCTCCAGTTTTCCCATTCTGACACAAATGAACAATGTAAATGCCATGGTGGAATGCAGTCAATCGATGCATTGATAAAGTATATCATAATCGAGCGCCACTTCATAAAAAAAATAATCTTATTGATATGCGATATAGTAAATTTCTGTACAACTACAAATAAGTAATCAGCTATCCGGCCTGGAAGTGCATCCTTACCAAAAGTTGTTGGTGCAAATCATTGAAGACGCGCAGCTTGATGCTGATTAGGTTTGTGCGAGCTGTGGATGTAAGGTAAGAAAACAAAAAAAATTTAGCTGTTAGAAACTATACAGTCTGTTTACAACAAAAGGCTGAAATATGGCATTAGCATCTTCATCAGTACAGCTCCAACAACTCTAGAACTTGGTGTGCTTGGGCGCGCAGAGCGGTTTGTCTTTTATCTGGGTCTAGGGTTGAGCCAAACTGGCTTGCTGCCCATATAAAAGATGCACATTTTTCACCTAAAATCTTCTTTATATCTTCTAGTATGGCTGCCAAGGGGGTGGGTTCCCTTCTTTCATATACATGCCCAGTAAGTAACAGCAAGAACTCCCCACATTTTAACCTGACCAAAGAATAAAAAACATTGGCAGAAATTACAGAAGCATGGAATAAATATACAACCACAGATATTCCCAGGCTCGCAGCTTAAAAAGCAAGTGAGGCTGTTCCACATTGCAATTAGCTGATTACATATAGGATAATGTATGGAGCTATTAAAAAATTTAGTTTTCTGAGGGAGATAAGATGCTGCAAGTCATGCATGCTTTGGATGCTTTACAGAGGACAGGACTTTTACCAAGACTATTACTTGGCGATCTCTGCTGAAAGCATGCAAGTCTTGGAATGATGTGTTTGCTTTTTTTTTTAAATGAAAGGGAATGATGTGATTGCTTAAGGAACGTCCAATGCAAATATAGCTTGCCATTACTTGTTAAATTTGATTCCCACGATGTCATTCAGTTTTCCATTCCCATAATTTGATTTCTGAGGCAAGATTGCTCATCGATTCTTTCAACAGAGTTAGATTCTACAAGGACCAATATTCTAAACAACAAGAACAATTTCCAAGTGCGCCTGGCCCCCCTAAGCTTAGGTGGTTCCCTGACCACCCCTCTTAGGGCCTAGCTGTAAAGGTGGCTCCCCATATTGAGGTCAAGTGGTCAACTGCCTTAGCGGATGCCGAATCAATCTTCCAGACCAGGTGGGTCAGCTTTGTGCTATCAATGGGGGTGGTGGGTTGCAGTATAAGGCACGTCAAGCAAATGGATTATTGCCTTTACAGTCTTTTTCACATATGCACAAAGTCCTACCTAGCCACAAGCTACAATTTCCATCGATTCTTCAGTAGTTGTTTATTTCCAACTTAGTGAAGATTATTTCAAATTTAGTAGTGTTGCTTGTTGCATAATTTTAAATTGCTGAGCTGCTGCTTCTTTTTTTTTTTTGCTTAGGCTGAGCTTCTTCTTCTTAGATGATCATTTTTTTTGCAATTTACAGAAAATATTGTCATTTCACTAATAATCATGTTACAGTAAGTTAGGTCTTCAAATAAACATACAGTTATTTGTTCAAGTTTCCTTTTATTTCCTCCAACTACTTCTAATTTATTTTTAAATTTTTTAATTGTTTTGATATAGTACGTTCTAAATTTAATTTTTAATAATTTTATAACACAATACATCTAGTTGTATGCATTCAGTCTTAGAGCTATGCAGTTCCTTGACAGCCCGAGCATTAAACCACAACTTAAAACACTGCAAACAAGCATTGCGAATCTGAAATATGGACTAAAACCCTATTTATTCATAGTTTTTTTTTTTATCCACACGTAACCCTTAACATTAAATAAAAGAAACAAGTTCATTATCTGGACTACAGAATACAGGCATTGAGTGGCAAACACAGTAGATGATCCATAGCAATGCTTATATTCCACAACAGCATAATCAACCTAACAAGAACATAACGGTCAAGAGGCTCAGCTCGATAGGGATCAGGGTGAACTTTGGATCTGCCCAAAACCATTTGGACCAATAAAGGTCTTAGACAAGTTAGTTTAAATACTTTATACACAAGCAAAGGCATAGCATTATTGAGGATCCTTTTGTGATAAAAGTAGCATCTTTTTTATCACATCATTTGGCACATACTGTTGTCATCATTTCTGTTCTGTCAATTTAATTTGAGTAATCAAAAAGTCGGAAAAGTTTATATGGCCACCCTTGTAAGTTTTCTTCAAATTTTCAAAAAATCATCAGAACTTCTCAATAATTGCATGAATTTATTTTTCTCAACCAAAAATTATTCTACAAAGAATCCAATAGGTCACCCATCTTATGGGACCCCAGGAAGGCCTCGTAATAAATAACTCTGCCAGATTTGTCAGCCCACCTTCACTTCAAGCACATCACATTGTTATCCTAATTAAGAGGTCCAAGTCTGGTAACCACATGCTCGCCACCCTTGCTCTGGTCCTTAGCTTGATGATATATTTGCTCCCCTATATAAACTGATGCAAAATGGGGAGCATGCGACGTGCTGATTTGACTATAAGGGGTGCTTGATGACAGGATATGCACCATTGTTAGATCATTTGATGGAATCCAACTTATCTAATCCATGTTTTCATTTAAGAATGTAAAACATTAATATCAAGATAAATTGCTAGGGCTCGAATTTTAAGCTGCCATGTTTTTCATAAATAGGAGTTTGTTCATATTCAATATATTCACAAATGAACAAGAGGTACTGACAGATTCTGTGTACCTTCTCTTCTTTCTACCCGCCCATGGCCCGTTCCCCAGAAGTGCTCCACTCAGCAACCTCTAAAACCTTAGGCGGGTGCATTGCCAAGTTGTTATCAAGGACATGAGGGAGATATGAGACATGCATGGACTCAGATATTAAGGCATAACATATCAAGTCTCTTTTGTGCCTTCAAATGAAGTAAATTGACACAGAAGTATGCTTGAAATTTGTTGAGTGATTTTTCTAATGAGCCAATCTACAAGAGCAATTTCCTTTTTCCACAACAAAGAGTGCTTTAACATCAGCTAACATCTGAAACAAGCTAACATTGACTTCCAAAATCCCAAAAGTGTTTGTTATAGGGCATTAGAAATTCAGAATCAAGCAAAGGAGTTCGTTGACAAACTAGATATCAAGGATTGCTATGCCAGAACCGGGGCTCAGACTGGTTGCCTGGCGGCACGGGTTAGTACGCCCCCGTGCTGATCCATGTCGGGCCCATACCGACACAGTAGAGGAGACATGTTGCATGGCTCCCGAACCCTCCGCCAGCCTCCACCACTCTCTTTCTCTCTTCCTTCCTCTCCCTTTTCTTCCCTCCCCTGTTCCCTCTCTCTTTTTTTCTCCTCCCCCCCCCCCCTCTATCCCGGTTTCTCGTTTTGGTTGCCGAAACCATTCTGGTCCAACACAAGTACGGCTTGGTATGCCTTGAACCAGGCAGTTCGGGCCGGTTCAATCGACCATGCTAAAAATCTTAGTTTTACACTTCAAGTATATGGAAACTAACAAAATTCAGGCAAGTAGACCTAAGAAGTCACATAATTATAATTATATCGATTTTTACTGGCTATTTTGGTTGAGACTCTGCCAATCATAGAAAGAATGTGTAATAAGCAGGAGATTTAAGTGAAGGGAAGCATTCAGAACTGTCAAAGCCCATGAGACCAACCAATATAAATATCATGTGTCCAAATAATTTAATTTGCACAAAGCATTTATGTAGATAACCACAAAATGGGGCCAGAAAGGAAAGATTAAATTGCTTATCATTGGTCAGAAACTCAACATATCATCTATGGACTCTAGAAGGCAAGGATATGTATTAGAATGTCAGTAAGTGCTAAGTAGCCAATTACTTCAGAGAGGACTTGTAAAGTTGTAATCTGCAGTGACAAATTCTCTTCTAAAGCACTGAAAATAAAACTTCACAATTTTTGTTAACAGACAGATATGTGCCACTTAATATTGCAGAAGAAATTAGAAAATTATGCAACTAGGTGCTCATATTTTATACAGCTACAACCCTTCATATGAGGAAAAGACATGCAAACAGAGGCAAAAGTTAGAATACACTGTTAGCTCAAGAGTACAAACCTTAGAATATCATCCACTTGCTTGTCTTTCATGAGCTCTGCAATTTTCTTTATACCATGGCATGCCTCAAAATCCTAGAGTAGGAAGGAGGAGAAAAGAGAGAAGAATCAATTCTAAACACTGATGGGATAGTGAACCTTGCTTGATTGGATTATTTTTTTTATCCACAAAGAAAAAAATTTCCTCCACTCAGCAACTAAGCTCCAAGCTTAACTATTGACATTATTTTCTGCAATTATAAACTCACAGTATCAAAGAAGAAGGACAGATAGGTTCCCAAGTCCCAAAATGTAGAACACAAGGATCAAATTAATTATATATTGTGCATGTAAGCAACAGTGCCTTGCACAATGTGTACCCTACTGTATTGTGCCAAGTGCCAACACTTCATGCTCGGCAAGAAGGATCAAACTAATTATATATTGTGCATGTAAGTGTCAGTGCCTTGCACAACTTGTGTAGCCCTGTATTGTGCCAACACTGCATGCACCACAAGAAAGATACAAAACACTGCCAAAAACTTGCACGATTAAATGACTTGCCTAATATATGCTAGAAAGCATCTTTTTTCCCATTTATTCTAGATTTTAATGCTTTATAGTAAGAATAAACACAAAAATTATTTTTAATTAATCTGAAGAGATTTAAATTATACTAAAGCAGAGTGTGTGTGTGTGTGTGTGTGTGTGTGTGTGTTAATGGTTGATAAACAAGTTATAAGCCACAAACTAACACAAATCAGCGTCACATTGGATTTATTTAACAAAACAAGTACAAGGTTCTCAATAAATTGTAGAGCTTTGGAGAAGGAAAACAAGAAATGAAGCCCACTCAAATAAATAATTGATTACGATAGTTTTGCAAATACTATGACCTGATCATTTGCAAACCCAGACATGTCCGCACCAGAATATTGCAAAACATAGTAGCACTTGCCAATGTCATCTGATGCATATGAACAAGAGCCAGTATTAATGCATGGCCCTTGTATTCTACTGACAACCTTGGGGCACGATATGATCATTATACAATCCAGAAAACTATGGACCAATAGAAAAAAAATTAAACCGAGAGAATCAATAAGTCATATAACAAAAATATGCATGCGGACAATATGAAAGTGGTTGGAAATAGTTATCATCAAAAGGCATGAAGTGGTTGTTAAGATAGAATCTAACTCCGTAAAACCAGTAGCCTTAACTCTTTGGTATTAAGTTGCACAATTTACCAAGAGCACATTCATCTCCTGAAAAATGGATCATTTAAAGACAGCCTGAAATGCTTTAACCCAAACCATGGCCAAATTGTCTCAACCATGTTTAATCATATAGTTTCGCTTTTAAGTGTTTAACCCAGTTCAAATAACTTATTTTGATCCCAACATAATTTTGTCAGAGAGAATCAAGTATAACACACATCAAAATGAAGCATCATATGTCAGACAATATTTATTTCCAAAAAATGCGAAAAAAAAGCTTTAAGTTCTCATCAAGGATACAAGTTAGGCATAATATATGAAATATAATTCTGCTAATCACTCATTGTTGAAGTAAACCTTCAGTGATCATCATACCACAAGCTTAAAATTGTAATTCTGCACACTCCACATAAAAAAAAGGTATGAAGGATGCAAGTTTGCATCTGGTTAGCATTAAAAAGAAAAAAAAAACTCTAAGTTCCCATCAAGGATCCAAGTTAGGCATAAGATAATCCAATGTTGAAAAGTAAACCTTCAGTGATCATCACATCTCAAGCTCAAAATTGTAGTTTTGGCACTCCACATAGAAAATAAAGTATGAAGCAGGCAGTTTTGCATGTTAGAATTTTTTTATTAATCTATGCTTTTGTACAGTCTGATATCTAAAAAAGGAGATGTTAGATATTATACCTTCTGGTTATCTGGAGAATCTAACAACAATGATATTAGTGCATCCAAGCATGCTCCCTGCTCAAGCATTCCTCGGGTTGATAATATTTTTACAAGCACCTGCATTAATAATACTACTTTCAGCCTCCTAAAGTATCCAAAATAAAAAGATGAAACCTTCACTTTATCAAGGAGGATGAGGATTCTATGTTAGGAAGGACAGCACTAAAACCATCAAAGAACTACAGGTCAAAAGGATTTAAGGAATCAATGTATCTTTTTAGTAAATAGGATCGGAAAACATACATCCTGGTGAAGCATAGAATCTACCTTGACAGCCTTATGCTGGTGAGCCAAAGCTGCACAACCCAAGTGGAGCAGACAACATCCTTCCAATACTCTCAGAGCAAGAGCAACTTCAGAGTCAGTAGCAGGGCTATTTATCTTCAGAGGCTCCATACCAAATATATGGTCCGCAACCACGATAGGATCATCTTCTAATTGTCGCAAACTAATCATAAACAGAACTGGAACCACTGTTGAAAGCATCTGTTTCTACATCAGTCATTTAGATTTAAAATATGAATGTAATTTTTGTTGTTTATAAATGAATAGGAATATTAAGAAACATCACGTCCTCTTGGTATTCTGTATCATCTAAGCATCAGACATACCACATCACTAATATGTAATAATATATCAAGTGTATCTGAAAGAGCATACACTTGCAATAAGTTACAATAGGTTAAACAGAGTAGGATCATGGGCAATCGAATGAGGAGTCACTTTGAATTTCAGGTATATCGAAAAACAAACTGACTACACAGTCAGAAATGCTTCAGTTTGTGCGTGATATTTCTGGAAATT
This sequence comes from Phoenix dactylifera, assembly GCF_051530095.1. Classification (NCBI taxonomy): domain Eukaryota; kingdom Viridiplantae; phylum Streptophyta; class Magnoliopsida; order Arecales; family Arecaceae; genus Phoenix; species Phoenix dactylifera. The sequence continues at coordinate 32,314,801 of NC_143195.1, forward strand.
CATTGAGTCCCTTTGCATACAACCAAGAACCAAGAGCACACATAATCTAACAATGTTAGCTTCAAACTATAACAAAAGCAAAAGATTGCGTGGACTACTATTTCTTAGACAATAAGATGGGTAACCAAGTATGGTTAAACACCTGGAAACTGTTTGCAGAAATGCTTTGGACTGTCTCTACTAAATATAAATGAAGCGTCTTGAGATTGTAATGGGAGTAAGTGCATGCATGGATGCCTAGTCTAATTTATACAGAATATAGTGATCTTTACTAGTTTCTAGCTAATGAATCACAAAAAAATACTTGGATAAAGGAGTCCTGACATCACATAATCCCAAATAGGATAGACCAGCAACGAAGGGAGAGCACGAGAAAACACGCCTGATTTTTGGACCACTTTTTATAGGCTTCCTTGAATTTGTGCAGACATTTGGAGTGAACTGACTTTACATATACATACATACGTACATATGTAACGCTTCCTTGAATTTATCATACATGTGTGTGCATACATACGTATATTGCATGAATGACTCTACCTATTACTGTGTAATACTATCATGGGCATGTAAGAATACCAAATGAAGTTCCCAAATCTTTGATGTTGATGATCTAAATCAACATGAAGTTGAAGAATTTTCTTCTCGACTTGAAATCCATTTCTTCTCATTTATGGTCTTCCATCACTTCCAGCTTCCTATATTCGTGATGAAAGCATTCATGTTCCTTGCTGAACAATACGCATCTTTCCAAACCAAAATGCTTGCCATGGAACTTCTACACCTTAACTTGGTTTTTCATGCCTTTGCAGTCACTGCAAATTACTTAAGATGGTTCTACTCTCACATAATGTTTGTGAAGCAAAGCAGTAAAATCAATTGATGAATGAAGAAAATAATCAGAGCATGACTTATATAGTTACATGATAGAATTAATCATTCTAAATCTATTTCCACCAGAGAGGACAACTTGAGAGATTCAACCATCAGTGTCCTAAAGCCTCAGCACTAACACTACTAAGTAAAAGATCTCTCGACAATGAGTATAAGGCAGTCTAGTTCGTGATACATATTGCTACTATGCCAGAAAAGACAACCAAGACATGGATCTAACTGAAATTGAGAAGTCTTTCTAGTGAGATCTTCAAAATCAGTGGAAAGCTGAATGCTGGATAAAGAAAGGAAAAACACTTTAAGAATAATTAGGGGGAAAAGGATAAATTCAAAAAAATCTAATAACATATCATAAATTCAGCCAAAAGGGCAAATATTTGTTAGATCGGGAAAATCAAGATGAAAACATAACAGATAAGATGACGACCAACTATGTGTATCTAATAAATATTTATCTCTTTATTCATTTCAGACGTTACCGAAATAGGCATTGATTCATATCATTTATATTATACATATCATAGATAATACATATCATATGTGTGTATTTATATATACATATTTTGCATATTATATATGTTATGTTATATATAAATGTTATATTATGTATCTTAAGTTAAATATATTAAGTTCTTCCTCTTCCTGTTCCTTGGAAAGATTGAGCACACGTCCTTGAAAAGAATTACTGTCCATCCAAAAAAAAAAAAAAAACTGATATTATCTATCCAAAAAAATATATGATTGTTTTCTCATCCTCAATATCCCTTTGTTTAGTTCTACATCCCTATTGTGAAATAGCAGGCACTTTGCACGCAGTTATTGAAATAGCTTCTCTGGCTATCGTGCAACTGTGAGCAAGTCATAAAAGGAAAAGTTAATTTCCGTTGCTGGCTCAATGTTGCTCTAAGTTTTTCATGGCAATACGAGCTAAGCGAGTTGCTTGTGCCACCATTTCTGCGGAATCCAATGCAAATGCCAAAGAGTTCCCAACTTTTCCACAATCGCCACTAATGAGTGCAATGCTAAATTCATACCGATGTCTCAATCCCAGCTCGTGAGTCCATTACAAACTAGAGACTTTCAAAAATCCAAAAACATCAAACCAAAAGCAGCAGCCAAACTATCGAAATCCCCAAAATACAAGACCGTCACAGACGCCCGCAAATCTACACCCTACACTCGTACGAATAACATATATACCGATCGATCGATCGATGAATGGAATGCATCGATGAAAGAAGGCACCTTGGAGCTCGGGAATGGATTGGGAGTGGCGAAAGAAAAGGATGGCGGTATCAGAGTCGGCGATGGATCGGAGGGACTTGAGAAGGTTCCGGAGGCCTCTGAGCCGCAGGAAGGAGAAATCGGCCGAGGCGTCGCGGAGGCCGGAGCGGAGCGCCCGCACGACGTCCCGGTACAGCCTCCGGCGTTCGAGGGAGGACAGCAGCTCCCCCGCCAGCGGTTCCTCCGCCGCGCACGGAGGCGCTTCGATCGGAGCGGTGGGCTGCCTCAAGGTCCTGCCACTACCACCGCCGGACCGCTGGCGCTGCTGGTTTTTCTTTTTGAGGTACATGGTCGACGGCCTCGCCGTTGGGATCGAGTTCGTGTTACGTATATGTATGTATAAATATATATAAGAGAGGGTGTAGGTGCGGTTGGTCCGTTATGGAAGAGGACCAATCAGGTTTCGTTGATCGGTTGGGAGGTCCAATCAACGGTATCCTGATGTGAGCGCGCCAGATCTACTGGTAGGCCCGGGTCCAGCGGCTATCCTTTGGAGGGAGGGCCTTTTAAGGCAGTTTAACAGGCCGAATACGGCCTTTAGATCCAGAAAATCCCTTATTATTATTATTATTATTATTATGTGCGGGTGAACCCCACGCTCAGTTGTATTTCATGATAACTATATAAATTTTTCGAAACTTTGTGAGGGAGAGAGAGAGACCATGATATACCTCCCATAGATGACATGGGCCCACTCCATATTCATGCGGAACCTTCACTCGTTAGTAGCCAAAGGAAAATGGAAGAGCAGCTTTTTCATAGAATATAATGCTTATATTTAATAAAATTATGTGAAATGTAGACAAATTTAATTTTAATATTTAAATTCTTTTTAAAATTTTAGATAGAAAAGAATAAGATTCTTTCTATAAAGGGTATAATAGGTACTTTGTATAAGTTTTTAAAAAAATAGTTGTTCGATCAAATATGAGTCATTCTTAAATGTGTTACTTTTTTATAGTCAACTAAATATACAAAAACTACTTTTTCGAGCATTATATATTTAAATACAAGTTTTTTAAAAAAATATTAGAGTGAAAAAAAATTCTTGCTGCGAATTATACAAGTATGTTATGTTGGAACTTTCTCGAAAATAAAATTTTTATATTAAAAAAAAGGTGAAATATGGAAAAGTTTCTTATTTTTAAAATTATTTTTAAATTTTTAGATAAAACAGAATAAGATATTTTTTTATAAAAGGTACAATAAATATTTTATATATTTTTTTAAGAAAATAGATGCTTAACCAAACATAAGCCGTTCTGAAATTTGTCATTTTTTTATTATTAACCAAATATAAAAAATCATTTTTTCGAGCATCATATACTCAGATATAAGTTTTTCAGAAAAAAAATATTATAATGCAAAAAAATTCTTTCTGCGAATTATACTAAGAAACTTTCTCAAAAATAAATTTTAGAATGGCAGGCGTCCTACTGAACTCTTCTAAAACCATTTTGTGGAGCAGTTCTTTGGGGGCCATTTCTGCATTAGCATTACTCGCTCCAATTAGAAGACTTGCTCTCTCTACTAATATGCTAAGTTTCAAAGCGTTTTATCCCTACATTTGTACTTTTTATTTTTCTATAATCTGGAGGGCTGTACTCACGTTCGATCTTTATGAGATGAGTAGCCGCTTTTACACCAAAAAAAAAAAAAGAGCGGAGGCTGAGGAGCCCGGTGATCTATCAGTTTGAATTCCTTTTAAATCCAAAGTGATTGGAGAACCCACGATCCAACCATTGCTTCCTGGCTCTATGCCCAGATGAAGAGCAACTCCCGCACTCCATTGCGAATTGAGGTGGTAGTTATTTAATCTATTCACATTCAAAAGAAGAGATGGATTTGGGCTACGCATGGCCCGTTATTTAATCTCCTCAAACATAACTGCAAGGTACAAAATAAACACGTATACGCATGATATGCCAGTTTACATGGTTTAATAAAGTTGATGGGCCCTAATCAACTTAGCTTTGGGCTTGGCCATCCAGGGGTTCACAGTTCTGGGCCAATATGGGTTCTATGGACTTAACATACGTAATTTAGGTCAAGTTGACTTGGTGGCGAGCCTAGCCTCTTGATCAAGCATGATAGACACAAGGCACTGACTGGGGTTCAAAGTAAAATACTTATCCAAAATTCTATATTTTTCTGCATAAGTATTTTTTAGACAATATTTAGATAAAAAAATAATTTATTCATTTTTTTTTTATACATTGGAATATAGCCCTAGAATATGTTACCCACATTTTTCTACATTACTACTTTTCCGGATAAATTTCTAAGATCTATCCACATTAATAATATATTATGATAATATATAATAATTCATAAAATTATATAATATTATATACTACATATTAGTTATATTATATTATATTATATTATAAGATAGTATATTATATTATATTGTATATATTATGATGTATTATGTTATATTATGCTGTTGTTATATTCTTATATTATTATATCTGAGTAGGTTGCTGAGATCTATTCACATATTCCATAATACCTTTTATTATATAAGTATTATTATATATAATTACATTGTATCATATTATATTATATTATATTATATTACCTATTCAAAAAAAATATATTAATAATATATTCAAATAATATATATTATATAATATAATATTAATCATTTGTGACAAAAACAGATAATAATACATAATATGATATATATTATAGGTAATGTATATTATAATATATTGTATTGAATTATATTTTATAATATATTATATTATTATATTTTATTATTATTATTTTAAGGTTAAGGGTGTTTTAGGAACAAAACAAAAAAGATCACTCTACCAACCGATAATAGCCACCTATGAGAAAATAACTTACCTACCTAAAGAAGTATGAGAACTTAGGTTAGTTGGTTGATTGAAATGTTGAACAACTTTTCTATAATATTTACGCACCAAAGAAGAAGCCCTAACGGTAAAGATCTACATTATTTGGTGGGCTAGCTGCTTTGAGAAAGCAACAATAATATAAATAATATGTTAGAACATCTAAAATTACCAAGTTCTCATCTTAAAATGCATGCTTTGTGCTTTCAACTTTTTAAACATATAATCAGAATCCAGAATAATATTTATGTCCAACACATGCTGTATAACCTATAATAAAAAATACATGTTGGATCTTGCATGAAATATTTCGTGGGGAAAATCTTGGAAGGAATCATGATGATGCGATGGAAGCTGGTTGGATAGATGTAGTCTTTGTAAGCGAACGGATGCTGATAATATAACATAGAGAGGCGTGCAATTGGACATGTTTTGGCGGAGTCATGTTACATTCGGCGCACAAAGTGTTTGTATCTGTTTTAATATGGTCTAATAAATGAATTTTGGGCTTTTAGGGGAGCATCCAAAAATCCAATAAAAAAATGAGATTTTACTTTAATATATAAAAAGATATTATTCTATTATCAGTCATATATTGACAAACTGGATTTATTTCTTAAAAAGTAAATTATATTTTTAATGTTATAATTTTTAAGATTTCGATAACAGATAAGCTAATTCATTTGATGTGCTACTGTATCAAAGATTATAGTCTAATATTAAGGGCCATATAATTTGCAGGATAGCAATAGTAAAGGCCTTACAACAGGCAAATGAGCACCATATAATTTACTCAATTGAGATCCTGTTGTTTTGTGATGAAACAGAACCTGCATTCTAGCAAGCGCATCTTGAAAGTAATTTATTTCTACAATCCAAGGTTGTTAAAACAAGATGCTATGCTTTGCGAGAAATCGAGGGGAAGAAAAAGATGATGAAGAATTGGTTGTATGATCTGATGCCCAAGTTATACGATCATTCATAGAACGCATCATGTTCCAAAATCCATGAGATATATGTAGTATATAATTTCAGAAATTTAAGAATTTTTCTTCCATACCATACACTGCATCACATGTTTTAAAGGATTTTAACATAGAACTCCAACCATATTAGATGATCAAGTTATCCAAACATGGATCTCCATGCTTGCAAGGTCCATCTGCTCACGTTTCTTCCTCTTTTTTTGTCTCTTTATTCCTTTTTTTTAAGATAATATGCTCAAGCCAGTAATGCTGAACTCAACGGACCAATATTAATTTAAAACAAGAACGATTTTGGCTGTCTTCTATTACATCATGTAGATAAACAATATTAATATATATAATAATAATTATTATTTTTTATTATCGTTACCCGCTTCATTATAATATTAATAACAGTCATTATTTACTGTTCCTTCAAAATTGTAAAATATATATTATTTTCTATAATAGAAAAGGTAATATCATTATTTTATTATGATACATTATTACGTTTCATTACAATACCATTATAACAACCGTTGTTTCGATGATTGTTCTGATATTAAAAGTTTTAAAAATAATTTATTTTTGTTACAACGGATGGCTAATATATATATATATCCAAAAAAATTAAAAAATAATAAGTATCGAAGTGTTGTAGATAACTTTTTTTTTATAAATTTTTTTCAAAATAATCAGTTACAAATGAGGCCACCCAATCTATAATTTTATTAGTCTTTTTATTTGACTTGGAACACAATATTTTCGGTCACTATGGCTCAAATATTTCCCAGCAAGAGGCCACCCATGGAATATTACTTTTTGAGATAATAACAGTGTTAACGGTTTTAATGAGTGCCATTGCAACATGATAACGTGTTAATTAAATCCTTTGCGGTAACAAATTTAAAGTACTACTAAAAAAAAAATCAAGTGGTAGAAATAATTAAAAAAAAGCATGGTGGCTCAGAACAGTACCTTTAGTGCTGCGTAGATGGTATGAACAATTAATAAAGAAAAGCTGCAAAGCAGCAGGACAAAAGGAGGGGGAAAAAAAAAGAAAAGCAAGCAAGGAGGCAGGGAGACAGGCGGAGAGGCAGATCAGACCAGACCTTTCCACTTTAATGGCTTCCTGCTTACGTTACCATAACATCATCCACCGGACCGCAATAATCCCCCTCTCCACCTCGGCGCGGTCCCACCTCCCACCCCCCCGGCGGGCCGGCCGAAAGCGCCGACCCGGCCCGGCCGCCCTGCCCCCTTCCGGGCCGGCAGTCCACGGGCACGTGTCAGTCGGTCGCCCGCTGCCCAGCGGGCCCGAGCGGGGGCCGGCGATATATAGCGTCCGCGTCATCGACGACATGGAGGACACGTGGCGGGCCTCGGGCGCTCGGTTCGATGTGGCGCGCTTTTCCTGGCGGGCCGGTTCCCGTGGGCCGACATTCTCTGCCCGCTTCGACGTATTTTAATAATCTCGGATTTTTTTTTTTCCTTGGTGGCCGCATTTAATCTCGGATTGGAATGGAGATTGATAAGTATACCCACCTTGACGTAACATCTCTCAGATATGATACCGTCTCCAAATTGCTCGCCGGCAGTGGATTTACTAACGAAGGGAGTGTTTTTATTGGTTACTTTAATGTTTTTAAGGTGAGGGTATGATTGTGATCCATCGGCTTTTGTCGCTTTTCTGGTTAGTGGGTCACGCGTGATCGGGTAATTAATGGTGTTTAAGGAATCACTGTCTTGCCTTAATAAATGACAGTAGACCGAATTAAGTAAACAGAATCCAGGTGGGATTTGCGTAATCTGTTATTTCTTAGTATTGCTCTTTTCTTAGAATAGAAAGGAGTCCCATCCATATATAACTAACGATTATACATGAATATAATTTCTTTGGAGGAAATCTTGGAGATAATACCATTTCAAGACTCAAACCCCGGAATCTTTGTTTTTAAGCAAAGGGATACGAGGTACAGATAAGTCATTCAAATGATATTTCACAACACCTGTTCGAAAATATAACATCTTTACTTTGGAACAAAACGTGAAGGTATCTATACAACGTACCTGATGGGAGGCAAAATGGGCCGTCCTACTGCGGCATGAAGTCACACAATTCTGACTGACTTCGGACCTTGCCGATGGCCGAGCCGACCTCAGCCAGAGGCCAGGCCGACCTCAAACCTTGCTGAAGGTCGAGCTGACCTCGGCCCTGTCAACCTTGATCTCGTCGAAGATCCCGCGGATTTCATGCCCAGATGAGCGGCCAGATCATGCCACATGGCAGACTCAGAAGGTCCCTCAGCATATCTTGCTGAATCGCATGTTAAAGGCCGATCATTATGACGGCAACCTCGGAAGGCAGGGCATTGATGACTAACCTCTCACATACCACCAGATAACGTCTCAGAGTGAGTGCACACACAACGCATTAACAATGCATTAAAAAACTCCCTCGACCACTTCTGCTTAGAACGACGTGGCGGACTCTCAAAACAAATCCAGAAAGATATCTCCCAAATTCTCCGCCTGCGGGGTTGATCTCCGTGTTGTACGCCGCCTCCAATTGATGGTCAGCTAATTACGAATTGACCCAAAAATTCAGGTAACAGCTAAGACCCTTACCCTATAAAAAGGGGGTAGAAAAAGGCCTTCGGTAAGCTATTATAAGTTATTACAAGTACTCTTAAGTCGTAAGAGGCCGTCTAAGGCACTCAGAAGCCTATCCAAAAGTCCGACTAACTTAGTCATCGAAGGGCCTTCGCCGGAATCCTCGGCCAAGGCTTTGTGCCGATACCCAGAAGCACAGGAGGTGGCCCTCTTTCTTCGTCCCAGCCGGCGTCTTCTCGGCTTCTTCCAGCGTGGTCACCCTCAGGCCAAATTTCAACCACAACAACACCTTAGATGATTGGAAAGCACCAACTTATGACATACATAGTAGAGGATTGGACAGCTAACGCTCGATACTCAACCATCAACAACTAGGATTTAATCCGTCATGCAGGTTGGCATCGTTGAGAAGCACAAATAAGACTCGAAAATATTGAGAGCTATTACTCAACTTATAGGGTTTCAATCTTGATAAGTAGGAGACTTAAAAAAATCAGGCCTAGTTTATAAGAGAAAAAGCAATATATAAGTCGGTAAGTAGATTATAAACAAGGAGAGGGGTTATTTTCCACCTAGCATGGGCAGTCTTGGAACATAACGTAGAGATCTGCACAGTTAATGTTCAGCTTAAAAAAGTTTTAAATATATGTAAAATTCAAGTCCAAATCAATGGATATTATAGATCAGTCATTTTACTAAGTGCACCATTTGTTACCCACACTAGAAGTTGGTAAATGACTTAAAGACTTATCGCTTGCATGCTTGAGATCTAACTAAATTGTCAAACAAGTCGGTCATGATTTTAACAAATCTAGCCTTATCCTAGCTAACATATATATATATATATATATATATATATATATATATATATATATATATATATATATATATATATATATATATATATATATATATATATATATATATATATATATATATATATATATATATATATATATATATATATATATATATATATATAGTATAAAGGCGGCTCATGCGCGACGGATGTAGGTGCAGCTAACAAAATCAGAAAAGAGAAAATAGTACAAAGAATAAGACACAAACACGTAGTCTTCCTAAGTAAAACCTTCAGAGTAGTAAGTGGCAAAGAAGGTCATCCAGTCAGCAACACTATTTGCATTTCTATAGACAAGTGTGGCCTGATAGAAACCACACTCACCTAAAAGTCTGCGGATGTCGTAGAACAGCGTTAACAGATCTCTCAACACCGATGGATAAACAAAAAAAGAAAAAGGAAAAGGAATTCTAACTATATCATGTCCAACTTATAACATCCAATTAAATTAAATTCGATTGAGATCTACTGAACAATTGGGATCCAAAACCTCAACCCGTGGGAGACAAACTCGATCGGGTCCTTGCACTCGTGACATTACCATCTGATCTAATTAAGCTACACCCCTACAAGTTGTGGTCACAGCGGGCCCCCAGTGGACCACCAGATCCTTGGAATTAATTGCTCCCCAAGGTGTACCGCAACTTTGCTCCTGGTCCCGGGCCACTCAGACCATCACCATCCGCCTCACAAGCCGGGCAGCTCGCACCCAAATACCCAATGGACCCCAAACTTGCCCCTTCGGACCCATGCTCCCATCCAAAAACTTGTGTCCATGTTTACCATCGTCCAATGCCAATCTTGGATCCAAATCCAGAGAAACTGACATCTGTGAAGGACTAGTAGTGGGCATTGCGTAATCTCCACGGCAGTGGGACGTGCGCTGCCACCCCACGTCAAGGATAACGACCACTCCAACCTTACTCTAGCTGCGAGAGCGAAACGATACTAACAAAAGCGAAAGCAGTCTCCATAGTTGAAAAGGTGGCATGTAACAGTTTCGGAAACGAGCTTCATAGATATGGCGAAAGATTCCGATGCCACGCATCTGTCGCTTAGCTAGTGAATTCCATAGTTCACGCATGGTCAGGGAACTGGTTTCTCGATGGGGTTAATTGCTTGATGAATAGGTGGGTATGGCAAGTCCCTTTGTTTGCTTGCAAGCAGAATCATACAATGGAGTTTGACCTTCGGCTAGCTAGGGCCTAGGGTTGAGGGAAAGGCCATCATGTTCCTCTTGTCTGAGGCTAGCTAGCTAGCTCGTCTCTTATCGACAAGAGGAATTTTTGTGTGTTATAAAGGATAAGCATCTAATATGCTATATCAAATTGAAGTGAAAAAAATAAACTCTTATTTTGAGTGTTTTTCTGTTGTACCTTTATTTGTTTGATTCTATCAAAGGCAGAAGGCTAGGCTTTATTAGTTATCGAGAGTACAAAATAGAGGTAATAATGTTTGTCTTTAATTACCAAGTTTAAGAGAGAGATGTGGGGAAAGCAGCAAAACCAAATACCAAAGTTTGTTAATTTTACTAAAAAAAAAGAAAAAAGAAAGTTTGAGGAAAGGCCTTTTCGGACGAATAGTCAGCAGCTTGATTAGTTTCCTTAAAAACATAAAAAAACATTCTATTCAAGAACTATAAGCATCAACTGATGGGGATTACACCCAGTAGTCTTCTTTCCTCTCTCTCTCTCTCTCAAAAATGATCTGTAAGCATTCAGCAAGAGTAATTGATAAGTGGCTAAATGCTGAAACCTATGTTCTGAAAAACTAGAGTGCGTACCCGTGCTGGAGATTTTGAAGAAGAATATTCCAGGACCAAATTGATACCTCCCCAAGCTGCCCAACTTTCTGCATTGCTGAAGTAGTAGTAAATTGAGTGAAATCAACGCATAGTGGCCTGAGTCCCATAGCGGTCTCTATTATTATATCCCACTCCACCAAATTCTTCATAAAGGATTGAAGGCATGATGGAAGTTCAGATTAATAAAAGATTGGCGTTAACATGGGCATGTAATGACTACTACTTTCATAATACATGTACATGGATGAGACATGGAGGTTAAAAAAAAATAACTCGGTTACATGTGCATGCACACAACATCGAGATCGCTGTCATCCTATCTCTACTCATATCAGATACAAGCCGTAGTGATTCATGCACCCATATTGACATGGTGTTCCGACCTCCTTGAGACTAACGAATTAACATCAATGTTGAAGCGTGCTTCTCATATAAATTATACTGGTTGTGCAACCAAAATCCCGGAATATAGTCATGTTGGTCTTTTGTGTTCTATCTAAATAGGCTATGGAGCAATCCTAGGCCATTTAACATGGTCATAAGCTCATTGGAAACAAAAAGAAGGGAAAGATTTGAGGTTTCCCATCAAAGAACATTTTTTATGATATTTGCAATTTTATCTAGATTATGTTTTTTGGTGGTTGTTTAGATTATGCTGATTGGGTTCTGCCACTTTTCGAATAGATTCAGTTCGAATGTTTCTATTGTCACACCCCGGATCCGGATCCGTGACACGGCCGTGCTATTGCCGACTATCGCCCACAGTAGCACGCAGCCTCATACAGGGGTAACAGGTAGCCAAAAGGATTTATCCTTATATATATATATTAAAAGTTTGCAGTACAACCTTCAAGTTTGAAAACCAAAAATACAGAACTTCTAGGCTATTCATATGTACAAAAGTATATAAGCTTCTCCAAAAATACGAAGCTCTGTAACAAAATAAAAACATGTCTGATGGCGATCACTGGTGAGGATCTGAAAGAAAACGAAACATAAACAGATGTGAGCTACACGGCTCAGTAAGTAATCCTGCATAATCCTACCGGATCAACCAGTAGACTAAACATGTAAATCAGGGTTTTGAGAAGCTGACATGCATGTTTATCTAAAAATCATCCTGGCATAATAAGTATGCAATTTAAACAAAGCAGTAGTGCAAATCACAAAATTTTTCATAAAATATGCATATGAAACCGTGCCCCGGCATGCCGTGGTCCTTTTTCTCTCGGATGCTACTGCGAAGTTAGACTCGACCACTGGCGGGGCCAGCTCAGTTACTATTCAGCCACTGGCGGGGCAGCTCAGTTACTATTCAGCCACTGGCGGGGCAGGCCCAATTCCAATTCAGCCACTGGCGGGGCAGGCTCAGTTACTATTCAGCCACTGGCGGGGCAGCTCAGTTACTATTCAGCCACTGGCGGCTCAGTCATTCTCAGTAGCATCTTTGAGCCCATTATAGTGCCTCTGGGGCTAGCTAAGACTTTATAAACTTACATGCATGATTAAAATATCAATATCATCAGGTTGCATACATAGCCATAGCTTCTGGGATCATGCAAGTTACTTATGCATTGTAACATATCATGCATGAAACATATGTACTTAAAATAAATGCTTAGGAAAACATTAATAACATGACATGATCTATAATAGGATTAGAACAGGTTACTTACAGTGATTCGCCTTTCTCCTAGGTCTCCTGCGTCCTGGTGACGTGTCCTAAGTCACCTACAATCATGTCATGATAACAATATATTATTTCCTTTTCTATCTGAAATTTAGCCCAAGCCTAATTCCTCTGTATTGGGGTCTTGGCTGGGCTCATAAGTCTTAATTGGCCTTCCGATTGGCCACTAAGCTTAATTCCCAGCTTAATTGGGTTTAATTTCGGGTTTAGGGTCACTGTGACCCGTTTGGGCCTGAGTCAGGGTCAATCCGGGATCAATTTGGCCCCCAAATTAATTACATTGGCTTAAATTGGGCTTTAATTTTGGTTTAATTTATAGTCTGGCTTGTCCAGACTTAGCCCAATTTGATTGGGCTCGGGTTTAGTCAAATTTGGCTAAACCCTTTCCCTTTTTTTTTTCTTTTTCTTTTTCTTTTTCTTTTTCTTTTTCTTTTTCTTTTTCTTTGGGCTTAACGGGTTGCGGGTTCGGATTCGGATCCGACCCGCGAACCCGTTATCGGGTTCTTTCTCCCCCCTTCCAGAGGCTTCCGCCTCTTCACCTTCCCGACCCCCTCTCCCTCATCCGGCCGCTCTCTCTCTCTCTCTCTCTCTTTTCTCTCCGTCGTCTCCACCGAAACCATACCTCCGGCCGGCCCTCCGGCTCCCCTTCTTCTCCTCCGGCCAGATCTGTGGCCTTCCCCCTCTCGGTCACTCCCTCTCTTTCCCTCTTCTCTTCTTTGTCTCTACCGAAGCCCATGCTTCCGGCCCTCTTCTCCGGCTCCGACCTTCACCGAACCCTCCCCGGCCAGATCTATCAGCCCGGAGTGGTGCTTCCCCTTCGGGGCGGCGACGGTGGGAGGCCGGCCCTTTCCCTCTCCTTCGAAGTGATGCCGGAGGAGAGGAGAAGAGCCGGGAGGTGGGATCGAGGCCGATCTCCTCCGGGAGAACTTCTCCGGCTCCGACCACGGCGAGGTAAGGCCGTGGTCCGCGGTAAGTGCCCCCTCTCTTTTTTTTTTTTTTTTTTTTTCTTTACTTTGTTCTTCTTCCTCTTCCGTTTTCTTCTTCTTTTTTTTTTTTTTTTTTTTTTTTTTTTTGTGTGTGAGTCTCGCCACCACCTCTCGGCCGGCGGAGAGGTGGGGCTCGGCTGAGGCTGGCGGCCTTGAGGCCGCGTTGGTCGCCGGCACGGCAGACCCGGCGGCCCTTGGCTGCCCCTCAGCCCTAGGGCAGCCACGGCCGGGGCCTGTCACCCGCAGGCCGAGTCCGGCTGGGCTCGGCCGGGGTGGCGTGGGCTCGGCTTGGGCCGTTCTCAGGCCGGCCCGCGGCCTGTTGGTCCGGCCCGCAGCCTGTGGGTCCGGCCCACGGCCCTCCTCCTGTTCTTCTCTCCCGTGCCGGTCTCCTTCTCTCTCTCTGTGCCAGTCTCCTCCCCTCTGTTTCATCAGTGAAACAGAGGGGAGAATACCCTACAGAGGGGTATCTCCACTCCCTAAAACTTTATTATTTAACCTAAGGGCCACTTACCTGGATTTTTGCTGGTTACCGTTGGGCCGTTCCTCCCCCTCGTAGTCCCTCCTTCCTCTTGGAGCTTCAGGGCTCTTCCGCCTTAGGCTCCAGGGCTTCGGCTCTCTCTCTTTCAGTGTTCTTGGGGGCCTCCGACTTAGGGTTGCCGGCAGGGACTTAAATAGTGGTTTAGAAGATGAGACCCCCCTCTCTGAGAGGTCCCATCCGCTCCATGCCTCCCCTCTCCGGGAATGGCCGCCGCCCCCTCTGTCTCCGGTGCGCCGGCATCGACTGCCAGCAGGGGTGGGGGTCACCCTTCCCTGTCGGTCTTATCCCTTCGTACTGGCTACAGTATGATTTTTTTTTTTTTTTTTTTTTTTTTTTTATAATAATCATTATACTGGCTACAGTAAAATTTGGGCCCAACCCTTAACTGGGCCTATTTTTCTATTGGGCCTAGTAGGTTGTGGGCCCGGACATTACATTCTTCCCCCCTTAAATAAATTTCGTCCTCGAAATTAAACATACCTTGGTTCTCGAAGAGCTGAGGGTAGCGTTGTCGCATCTCTTCCTCCAATTCCCAGGTAGCTTCCCTTTCAGTGTGGTTGGTCCACTGGACTTTAACGTAGGGAATGGTGCGCCTTCGGAGGATTTGCTCTTTTCTGTCTATGATGCACAGGGGAGCCTCCTCATAGGTTAAATCTTTATTTAATTGCAGAGGTTCATGTGGTACCACATGGCTGGGATCCGGGACGTACCTCCGTAACAAGGAGACGTGAAAGACGTTGTGTACGCCTGATAGCTCTGAAGGTAGGGCCAATTTGTAGGCAACTTTGCCTATTCTAGCAAGAACCTCAAATGGGCCAATGTAGCGAGGACTTAATTTGCCGTGTCTTCCGAATCGGGTAATACCCTTTGATGGTGAAATTTTTAGGAAGACAAAGTTCCCCTCCAAAAATTCCGAGGCCCTTCTTCCTCTGTCAGCCCATCTTTTCTGTCTATCCTGGGCAGCCTGAAGCCTTTGCTTAATTAGTAGTACCTTGTCTCTGGTGTGCTGGACCAGTTCAGGTCCTAGCATTTTCCGCTCCCCGACATCATCCCAGTGTAAGGGGGATCGGCATCTTCTCCCATAGAGAGCTTCGTATGGGGCCATCTGGATACTGGAATGGTAGCTATTGTTATAAGCAAATTCCACCAGTGGTATGTGACTATCCCAGTTTCCACCTAGGTCCACAGTGCAAGCCCTCAGCATGTCTTCCAGAGTTTGGATTGTCCGCTCTGACTGGCCGTCAGTCTGGGGGTGGTATGCTGTACTGAGCCTCAGTCCGGTACCCATGGCCTTCTGAAAGCTTTCCCAGAATCTGGACACGAATCGGGGGTCACGATCAGAAATGATGCTCACTGGTACTCCGTGCAGGCGTACAATCTCATCGATGTATAATTGGGCCAGCTTGTCTAAAGGAGTACCAATTCTGAATGGCAGAAAATGAGCTGATTTTGTAAGGCGATCAACAATCACCCACACTGCATCATTCTTTCTCACCGTTTTGGGGAGTCCTGTAACAAAGTCCATCGTGATGTGCTCCCACTTCCATTCAGGAATTTCTATTGGTTCCAGCAACCCTGCTGGCCTCTGGTGCTCTGCTTTTACTAGCTGACAGGTCAAGCATCGGGCCACAAACTCAGCTATTTCTCTCTTCATCCCCTTCCACCAATAATGTTCCCGAAGGTCCCGGTACATTTTAGTACTGCCTGGATGAATAGAGAAACGGGATTGGTGGGCTTCTTCCATGATTTCCCTTTTTAGGTCAACATTTGCCGGTACACACAGTCGGTGGCCAAACCTTAGAGTGCCATCTGGGTGCATTTGGAGTTCGGGTCGCAACCCTTTCTCCACTTCATCCTTGAGCTGACAAATGTGCTCATCAGACTGCTGGGCAACCTTTATTCTATCAATCAAGGTTGGTTGTATACTCAAGGCGGCCAGCAAAATTTTTGTAGTTTGGGTAACCACCTCAACCTGCATTTCATCGAGATCCTTCTGAATCTGTGGTTGAGTGGTGAGTAAAGCGGCGGAGCTTATAACTGACTTTCTGCTTAGGGCATCCGCCACCACGTTGGCCTTTCCTGGGTGGTATTTAATACTCAGGTCATAATCCTTCAAGAGTTCCAACCACCTTCTTTGCCTCATATTCAATTCCTTCTGGGTGAATATATACTTCAGGCTCTTGTGGTCGGTGTACACATCACAGTGTTCGCCATACAAATAATGTCTCCAAAGTTTCAAGGCGAACACTACTGCGGCCAACTCTAGGTCGTGTGTCGGGTAATTCTGTTCATAGGGTTTCAGCTGTCTCGAGGCATAGGCTACCACCTTGCCATCTTGCATCAGCACACAGCCTAGCCCGTTCTTGGAAGCATCACTGTAGATGGTAAATTCTCCAGTTAAGGATGGTAATGTCAAAATTGGGGCAGAAACTAACCTTTGTTTAAGCTCCTGGAAGCTCCTCTCACACTTGCCGTCCCAGATAAACTTGGCCCGTTTCTTAGTCAACTGGGTCAAGGGGGTAGCTATTTTGGAGAACCCTTCCACAAATCGCCGGTAATACCCGGCTAATCCCAAAAAGCTTCTTATTTCCTTGGCGTTGGTGGGACGAGGCCAATCCACCACCGCTTCTATCTTCTTGGGGTCCACTGACACTCCTTCCTTGGAGATTATATGGCCGAGGAACGCCACACTGTCCAGCCAGAACTCACATTTGTTCAGCTTGGCGTACAGCCTCTTCTCTCGAAGGATTCGTAGCACTATCCTCAAATGGTCTTCATGTTCCTTCCGGCTCTTTGAGTATATCAAAATGTCATCGATAAAAACTATCACGAACTGATCCAAATATTGTTTAAAGACTCTGTTCATCAAGTCCATAAATGCAGCCGGGGCATTGGTCAGTCCAAAAGGCATAACCAGAAATTCATAATGCCCATACCTGGTTCGAAATGCAGTTTTTGGCACATCCTCAGATTTGATCTTCAGCTGATGGTAGCCTGACCTCAAATCTATCTTGGAGAAGACCTGGGCGCCTTGCAGCTGATCAAACAGGTCATCGATCCGTGGTAGGGGATATTTGTTCTTTATGGTTATCTTGTTCAATTCCCGGTAATCGATGCATAGTCGCATACTCCCGTCTTTCTTTTTCACAAATAGGACAGGAGCTCCCCATGGCGACGCACTGGGCTGGATGAACTTTTTATCCAGGAGTTCTTGTAGTTGTACCTTCAATTCCCTTAACTCAGCAGGGGCCATCCGGTAAGGAGCCTTGGAGACTGGCCCCTCTCCTGGTGCGAGGTCGATTGTGAATTCGATCTCTCGGTCTGGGGGTAATCCTGGTAATTCCTCCGGGAAGACATCCGGATATTTTCTGACTACTGGAATATCTTCCAGTTTGGTCTCTTTCTGGGTATCCATTACACAGGCCAGATAGGCCATACACCCTTTTCTCACAGCCTTTCCAGCTTTCAAGACAGAAATAAAGTGTAGTGTAGGAGCATCTTGAAGGGGTATATCGCCCTGAAAGAAAAATTCTTGCTCCCCAGGTATCCGAAATACCACCCTCTTGTGGTAACAATCAATGTGGGCGTGATACTGTGACATCCAGTCCATGCCCAAGATAATATCAAAGTCTTGCATGTCAAGCTGTAAAAGATTTGTCTCTAATTCTTTTTCCCCTATCTGAATTATGCAATCTTTATATTTAATGTCAACAATTGCGGTTTTCTGAAGGGGTGTAGCAACATGCCATGGTTCCACTAATTTCTCAGATGTGCTATGTAATTGTCTGGAAAAGCTAACCGACACGAAAGAATGCGTAGAACCAGAATCAAATAGAATGAGGGCAGGAATCAAGTTGACCAGAAGTGTACCTGTCACCACTTGATCGCTAGCACTGGCATCCTGTCGAGTCAGTGCGAAAACCCGAGGGTTACCCCTCGATCTCTGGTCCTCTGGTGCAGTATGTCGGGGCTCGTCCTTCTTTCGGCTAGGGCAGTTGCGGGCGATGTGTCCTGTCTGCCCGCAAGAATAACAAGCTCCGGTCTTCTTCATGCAGGTACCCCTGTGGTTTCCGCCACAGGTGGGGCAGCCTCTGCTCTGTCTCTTCTTGGGCACAGCCCCCTTGCTGCCTCCAGCCCCACTACTCGGTGCTCCTGATGACCGGGTCCTCTTCAGGTCCTCCCTCTCTCTCCCGGACCGTATCAGGTCAGCCTCAACCTTCAAGGCTCGGTCCAGTACATCTTTGTAGCTTGAGAATAAATGGGAGGATATTCGGGACCGAATGTTGTACCTCAATCCCTGCTCAAACCGGTTCACCTTACTTCTCTCATCCTCCATGAACTGGGGGCAAAATCGTCCCAGTTCGTTAAATTTATTGGCGTACTCCAGAACGGACATCTGGTCAGTCTGGGTTAGTGTCAAAAACTCATTCTGCTTCGCCAGGTGCACTGAGTCCGGAAAGTATTGATTGTAAAACATCCCCTTAAAGTCCCTCCAGGTGAGTCTGTCAACGGCATAAGCCGTCTCCATGGCCGTCCACCAGTATTCGGCGTTTCCTGTCAGCATAGAGGTCGCCAGCCGGACTGTCACCTCATCAGGAAAGTGGAGGGCTCGGAACATCTTTTCTATCTCCCGGATCCATGTTTCAGCCGCCATAGGGTCAGACCCACCCTCAAAGGTCGGGGGGTTCAGTCGGCGGAACCTCTCATAGCAGGAGTCTGCTGATGGCATAGCGGCCAACTGCATCATCTGCTGCTGTTGCAGCACTTGCGCCATAAGCTGATACACTCCGGCTAGGCCTGCCTGACCTGCTGCAGACCGTGGAGTATCCGGGGAAACTGACCGCTCGCTGGGCTCCGGGGAGGGTGGTCTCCGGTCGTCATCCATATTTTCCTAATGATCACCTAGCAGTCAAAATTTTTTTAAAGTGAGGTTATGATAACTAGCATATTATAACATTTTCTATAACGGTGACATTCTTAACTACCCTTTTCCTTAGGCATTTTATGGTTATTCTATTGTTTAACCTAAGGCTCTGATACCACTAGATGTCACACCCCGGATCCGGATCCGTGACACGGCCGTGCTATTGCCGACTATCGCCCACAGTAGCACGCAGCCTCATACAGGGGTAACAGGTAGCCAAAAGGATTTATCCTTATATATATATATTAAAAGTTTGCAGTACAACCTTCAAGTTTGAAAACCAAAAATACAGAACTTCTAGGCTATTCATATGTACAAAAGTATATAAGCTTCTCCAAAAATACGAAGCTCTGTAACAAAATAAAAACATGTCTGATGGCGATCACTGGTGAGGATCTGAAAGAAAACGAAACATAAACAGATGTGAGCTACACGGCTCAGTAAGTAATCCTGCATAATCCTACCGGATCAACCAGTAGACTAAACATGTAAATCAGGGTTTTGAGAAGCTGACATGCATGTTTATCTAAAAATCATCCTGGCATAATAAGTATGCAATTTAAACAAAGCAGTAGTGCAAATCACAAAATTTTTCATAAAATATGCATATGAAACCGTGCCCCGGCATGCCGTGGTCCTTTTTCTCTCGGATGCTACTGCGAAGTTAGACTCGACCACTGGCGGGGCCAGCTCAGTTACTATTCAGCCACTGGCGGGGCAGCTCAGTTACTATTCAGCCACTGGCGGGGCAGGCCCAATTCCAATTCAGCCACTGGCGGGGCAGGCTCAGTTACTATTCAGCCACTGGCGGGGCAGCTCAGTTACTATTCAGCCACTGGCGGCTCAGTCATTCTCAGTAGCATCTTTGAGCCCATTATAGTGCCTCTGGGGCTAGCTAAGACTTTATAAACTTACATGCATGATTAAAATATCAATATCATCAGGTTGCATACATAGCCATAGCTTCTGGGATCATGCAAGTTACTTATGCATTGTAACATATCATGCATGAAACATATGTACTTAAAATAAATGCTTAGGAAAACATTAATAACATGACATGATCTATAATAGGATTAGAACAGGTTACTTACAGTGATTCGCCTTTCTCCTAGGTCTCCTGCGTCCTGGTGACGTGTCCTAAGTCACCTACAATCATGTCATGATAACAATATATTATTTCCTTTTCTATCTGAAATTTAGCCCAAGCCTAATTCCTCTGTATTGGGGTCTTGGCTGGGCTCATAAGTCTTAATTGGCCTTCCGATTGGCCACTAAGCTTAATTCCCAGCTTAATTGGGTTTAATTTCGGGTTTAGGGTCACTGTGACCCGTTTGGGCCTGAGTCAGGGTCAATCCGGGATCAATTTGGCCCCCAAATTAATTACATTGGCTTAAATTGGGCTTTAATTTTGGTTTAATTTATAGTCTGGCTTGTCCAGACTTAGCCCAATTTGATTGGGCTCGGGTTTAGTCAAATTTGGCTAAACCCTTTCCCTTTTTTTTTTCTTTTTCTTTTTCTTTTTCTTTTTCTTTTTCTTTTTCTTTTTCTTTGGGCTTAACGGGTTGCGGGTTCGGATTCGGATCCGACCCGCGAACCCGTTATCGGGTTCTTTCTCCCCCCTTCCAGAGGCTTCCGCCTCTTCACCTTCCCGACCCCCTCTCCCTCATCCGGCCGCTCTCTCTCTCTCTCTCTCTCTTTTCTCTCCGTCGTCTCCACCGAAACCATACCTCCGGCCGGCCCTCCGGCTCCCCTTCTTCTCCTCCGGCCAGATCTGTGGCCTTCCCCCTCTCGGTCACTCCCTCTCTTTCCCTCTTCTCTTCTTTGTCTCTACCGAAGCCCATGCTTCCGGCCCTCTTCTCCGGCTCCGACCTTCACCGAACCCTCCCCGGCCAGATCTATCAGCCCGGAGTGGTGCTTCCCCTTCGGGGCGGCGACGGTGGGAGGCCGGCCCTTTCCCTCTCCGTCGAAGTGATGCCGGAGGAGAGGAGAAGAGCCGGGAGGTGGGATCGAGGCCGATCTCCTCCGGGAGAACTTCTCCGGCTCCGACCACGGCGAGGTAAGGCCGTGGTCCGCGGTAAGTGCCCCCTCTCTTTTTTTTTTTTTTTTTTTTTTCTTTACTTTGTTCTTCTTCCTCTTCCGTTTTCTTCTTCTTTTTTTTTTTTTTTTTTTTTTTTTTTTTGTGTGTGAGTCTCGCCACCACCTCTCGGCCGGCGGAGAGGTGGGGCTCGGCTGAGGCTGGCGGCCTTGAGGCCGCGTTGGTCGCCGGCACGGCAGACCCGGCGGCCCTTGGCTGCCCCTCAGCCCTAGGGCAGCCACGGCCGGGGCCTGTCACCCGCAGGCCGAGTCCGGCTGGGCTCGGCCGGGGTGGCGTGGGCTCGGCTTGGGCCGTTCTCAGGCCGGCCCGCGGCCTGTTGGTCCGGCCCGCAGCCTGTGGGTCCGGCCCACGGCCCTCCTCCTGTTCTTCTCTCCCGTGCCGGTCTCCTTCTCTCTCTCTGTGCCAGTCTCCTCCCCTCTGTTTCATCAGTGAAACAGAGGGGAGAATACCCTACAGAGGGGTATCTCCACTCCCTAAAACTTTATTATTTAACCTAAGGGCCACTTACCTGGATTTTTGCTGGTTACCGTTGGGCCGTTCCTCCCCCTCGTAGTCCCTCCTTCCTCTTGGAGCTTCAGGGCTCTTCCGCCTTAGGCTCCAGGGCTTCGGCTCTCTCTCTTTCAGTGTTCTTGGGGGCCTCCGACTTAGGGTTGCCGGCAGGGACTTAAATAGTGGTTTAGAAGATGAGACCCCCCTCTCTGAGAGGTCCCATCCGCTCCATGCCTCCCCTCTCCGGGAATGGCCGCCGCCCCCTCTGTCTCCGGTGCGCCGGCATCGACTGCCAGCAGGGGTGGGGGTCACCCTTCCCTGTCGGTCTTATCCCTTCGTACTGGCTACAGTATGATTTTTTTTTTTTTTTTTTTTTTTTATAATAATCATTATACTGGCTACAGTAAAATTTGGGCCCAACCCTTAACTGGGCCTATTTTTCTATTGGGCCTAGTAGGTTGTGGGCCCGGACATTACATCTATAAAGTAGAACGAAAAGCACATCACTGCTGCTAGAACAAATAGTATATTTTTTGTTGTTGAAATTGAGACATAATGTAGTGCATGCACTCCATATTAGTGTTTTAGAGTTGCTTCCAATCTATACCCTTGGTTTAGCTCTACCACGATTGGTTACTAAATGATGAAGATATAATACAACAGGTGCAAACATAGCTATTGCAAGCCCTCATCAAAATATCATTAAGAATACAATGAATATATATGATAGAGAAGCAGCTGTAAGCTAGCCAAAAGTAACTTCCATCGGATTGGTCTACACCTATGTCAATCAAGCTAATCCATGGTGCCTTGACTAAGTAGCATAAATTTGATGGAGTCACCCTGCAGTGTCTCACAACCACGTATAATGGGCTTGTATTATCTATTAGGATATTTCTAATAAATTATTATTTATAAGTTAATCATCTAGGGATAAGAAAAGTAGATTACTACTCATAATATGAGATTATCTTGTGGGTCATTCAAATCTACCGAGCACAATTAGACCTCTACGCGGAATGAAAAGGAGACAAGTTTTCTAATATTTTCACAACCATTATGGTAACTATTATGAGCTTGGTGGGCCAATAACCTCCACGTACAAAGATGACCATCATGATGCACTGAAACATGATTATTTGGGGGAGAAAGGGGGCTCAAAGTCCTCTTGTAGCGAAGAAAGTCATCTAATATATTTACTTAATTACATATATAAGCACCGCACTAATTATATTAATGCATAAACTTAAGTTAAAAAATCATGTTACTTTGATGCGAACTTAATTAGATATGAAGGGGGTAATCTTATTTGTTATCAAGAATCCGAACCCTG
Source organism: Phoenix dactylifera (assembly GCF_051530095.1). Classification (NCBI taxonomy): domain Eukaryota; kingdom Viridiplantae; phylum Streptophyta; class Magnoliopsida; order Arecales; family Arecaceae; genus Phoenix; species Phoenix dactylifera. Next base: position 32,338,139 of record NC_143195.1, read on the forward strand.
AACAGCTTAATCCTGGAGCCGTGCACGAAAATTTTCAGAACCATGTCTAAGAATACTATCATAAGTTTCAGAGGCCAGTCCTTCGGAGGAAGCAATTGTAATTTAAAATATCCATGACTTCTTTCTATAGATACTTCTAACAAGTACAAACTCTTGGTTTTTTAAAGGGCAATACTCATGTATGGACTGATGACTTTTTCCACGTAGCTAGAGAGGAGATGGTCTCCACATCATTTGGCTTTCTATTGGACTCACATGGTTGTCTTCTTGTTTCGGACCCATCCACGGTTGGTACCTCTCGCTGCCCGTCTTTTCACCTGCTCTCTTTCCGCAAAGAAATGCAATGAAAACTCGAGGAAAAGAAGCACCTTTTGATGCCATTGACCTTGCTGTGAACGGCCATGATGGAGGGGAACACCTCTAAAGCTAGAGGAGACAAAATTATAGGCCTTGATGCGAAGAATAATGGGAAGGCCTTTGTGTTTGTGGCAGCTAGTGGTGGACCCCGCTGCCTTCTCTCTCTCTCTCCGTCTTCCTCTCCGTGCTTTACCAACCTACGAGATGATGCTTGGGAGGTTAAGGTCTTCCCAAGGCCGCATCCTTGGAGTAATTATAAGGGTAGGAAGCCGTGGAAATATTCCTTTGCGCGAAGGCTCTCAAACATATGTGAGCAAATATGATTGGATTAGCAAGAACATAATAATCACTTGGTGTGGTACCCCAGGGTCATAAATAAAGGAAAGACCAGTCCTTGTGGAGCTTGGGAGTAGGGGGGGCATAGGGCTGCCAAGTAAGCTCAGGGCAGCCAACGTTGGGTGACGGACCCTCATGGGTTGGAGGAATTTCTTTTGATAAATTCTTTTTCGTCTGTAATGGTGGGTAGCTGAGGGCAAGGGTGAATGGTTCTGGTCAAGATTCCCACGCTGTGTGTGGGGTTTGTTTCTTTGCTCGAGGAGGGGTCATATCTCTTGGGTTTCAAGGGAAGTGGTGCGTACAATTGTCCTAGACATCCATTATGGGGTATGATGAATGATCCGTGAGCTTTATGCTTGTGGACCTTGGATACCCTACAGCTTACGACATTCACACACAGAGAGATGGAGAGAGAGAGAGAGGAGATGGGTAGCTAGCTCCTAAACTTTAGATTTGTGGCTGTGGATCCCCAACAATTAAGACAGTTCATATGCACATTTTCGCTGAGCAGTTCATACACTGGCGAGAGAGAGAGAGAGAGAGAGAGAGACGTTACTAGTTTGCATGCAGTAAACTTAGAAATTACGTTTTCTTTAAACGTAGAAACAGACTTTATGGGATTAGTCATCTAAGCCGCATGCAACTTCTAGAATGCGAATTCATGCAAGAGAGGGAGAATCTGGGAAGGGATGTTTGAAGAGTTGCACCCTGAGCAGAGAGGCTTCTGGTTTCGCATCACGACTTTAGAGTACGTAGGCTGGTTGGGGGTCCATCTGGTTCGGGCTACATTGCCCATCTTGTAGCCTCAAGCGATATCCGAGTTTTACTCCAAAAGATCCCATCCCTGGAATGAGATCATAGGAAGACCTGATCACTGGCTAAAGGCAGGGAGACTTCCATGCAAAACCTAAGCACCTATCATGCATGCATGGGTTGGAGCTGAATATTAGCTCACTAGGAAGCAGGCATGCTGCTCGCCAAGGGCAACAGGAGAAAGTATTGCTCTCCATCCGCATCTTTAGGCACTCAGTCTGTTTCCAGATTCTAGAAAAATCAAAGTTTTTGGGGCGATTTAGGTTGTAAAACTATCAAAGCTGGCACTATGAGTTGGTATAAATTCATAAAAAATGCAGGGTCACAAAAAAATGCACGTCAGTCCTGGAGCCCTTAACTACTATAAAGCATTAACCATACATACCAGGTTTTAATCATGTGAATTTGGCTCCAAAATGGTTTTGCAAGCAATGAAAGGCTTAAACCAAGTCATCTTCTATAACCTCAGTAATATAAACTATAATTATTAGCGTATCATCAGTATTCAAATGCCATCATTACCATCCTCGATTCCAAATCTTTTGAAATAATTTCTTTTTAATGGAAACATACAATATGTTAGTGGGGAATATATCATATATGTAAAGCTTTTTGTGGTATAAATCTTTTGAAATAATTTCTTTTGCATGGAATCAGACAAAATTTCATATCTTCTCTGAGATTCTGTGCAAAGCGTGCTGCTTCTCTCCCTTTCCAATGTCTTGCCACAAGTTTCTTTGTTTTCTTCCTAAGCAAATGTTTTTTAGATTTATGCCCCACTTTATATAGATTCCACGTCCTTGGGTTAATTACCAGGTGTATAACCGCTCAACAAATCAAAAGTACTTGACGAAATGATGATCCATTTTCTATTATGTATTGATTTCTATATGCAAGACAAAAGAATAAGAAAATAGTTCCTTGCAGCGTATCCATTCTCTGTTCTAGATCTCCACCAATGCCATGTACAGGTTCTCTCATTGGATGTGTTTGGCTTTAGGTGGTGGAAAGAAAAGATTAAAGCTACAACATTGTGCAAGAAACTGTAATAGGCTTTTGATGTGGTTTATTTCTTTTTAAATGGTCAAGTCAAATTTCAATCTTGGACTAAAATTACCAACATCAAGTTGACCTTATCCAATTACTAATTAAAGTTGGTATTGGTGATGTTGATTTTAGCTTAAATATTTAAAAAGAGAAGAACAAAGAAGTATTACTATAATGGGTGATAATATAACATTAACTTCTTAAAAAGCTTCATCTCAAGAATAATTATTTGTTGCTAAGAATTCAAAATGTAGAGTATTAATATTATTTATGTTTAATCCGAATGCAATTATATATATATTCTTAAAAAAATTTGAGTTACATTGCTGCTAAAAATCTCCACTTCCCTAATAGCTTAATCTTGAATTTGTTTTTTTTTATAATTTATGCCTGAGTTTGGTTCTCCATATTATAATTTTTGTTTTTACTAAATTGGTAACAAATAACGGGTACATCATTTTTCACCAAATTCAAGTTGACATTGTTCTCTTGCCAAATACACTATTCAAATCATTTAGTTCAATGCCCTCATGAAATTTACTCTGGATTTTGCTATGTTGCTGAGAAAAATGAAGAAGGAAAAAAAATTAAGTCAAAATAAAAAAAATAAAAATCTTCTAACATTCAGCCCAACTAAGAGGAAAAACAAAATCAAAGTCATCAAGAAAAACGTGCATAAGACATGGCTATTTCAAAGTACTAACTTATACCTATTTATTATTATTTTTAAGCCTCACAAAATCAATATTTTATTTTTGTTTTTACCTCTTTAAACTTTTTTTTAGTTAGCAAATTAATAACAGAGAACTAAGATTTTTCAATATCCTTGCTTTCCCTTTCTCAGCAACCATACTTAGCTTTGTTTCTGCACCATAAAATTCACAGGAAAATATGACGTACGGCGTACATGATAGCCTCCAGGAGTATCAAAATGTATTGTATAGCACTCGGCTCAGTATTATTTATTTATAAAAATAACAAAAATGGACCGCCGGTGAGCCACCGCCTACTCCCGGTTATCAACCGGCAGCGGCAGGCGATTCCGGTCTGAAAGAGAAGATATTAACTCCCTTGCCCTCCACGTTAATGGCCAAAGATCTCTCTCTCTCTCTCTCTCTCTCTCTCTCTCTCCCCCTCTCTCGGAATTATTATGAAATCTATTTAAACGAAAAATAGACAACCCAAAAACCGCCCCTCGGCGCTCCCCGCGACACTTCTCTCCGGCCGGAGACCCCAGCTGCGCGAAAAAATCGCCGATCTCTCCACCTCGCCATAGTCTTTTTCGCGCCCCCTTTATATGACGAGCAACCTCCCCTCCCCCGGTCCGGTTCTCTCGTAACGGAAAACCGCCATTGTACCCGAAGCCGGTCCGCCGGGAGCTGCTGGGTCCGCTTACCCTGGGAGCCGGCGGGGTAGAGCCCGCGAGACGGATCTTGGGTTCCTTTCATCCTCCTCTTAGCTAGCTCGCTCGCTCTCTCTCTCTCTCTCTCTCTCTCATCTTTGCGCTGGTCTCTTCTCTGACGCTCCATCGAGATTCGTGCTGAGAGGGGTGATGGCGCCGGCACCGGAGCTGAGGGAGGTGCTCGGCAGGCTCTGCGGTGGGGGTGGATGGGCGTACGGGGTGCTCTGGCGCGTGGATCGCCGCGATCCCCGGTAGCGATCGGCCTTGATCTGCTTGTTTGTTTGTTTGTTTGTCTTTATTCTTGCGTGGTGTTTCTTGGAAGGAGTTTTTTTTTTCCCCCTTTCTTTTTTCTTTTTTCTTCAGTGTCTTTCTGGGAATCTCTGAAGTCTGAGTTTTCTCTGTGATGTGGGCTTTCATGGATTTGTTTTTTAGTTGGGTTTTAATGTCTTTCTGCTCCTATTTGTTGGCTCGTTGTTTTTTTTTTTTTTTTTTGAAATTTTAGAGCATGGACTAAATTGGTAGCAAATAGTTCGAACTAAAAATTACTCCTTTTTTGGCATTTTACTAGTTCGTTTTGTTATTTATTTATTAATTTATTTTTTACATCATTACCTTTGTTGGTTTTGTGATCGATGGTTTTAGGAGAATATTCTTTATCCGGTGGATTTACGAAGGGTTCTAGCAAATAATTAGTGCCCGTTTTTGGACAATATGTTTCGGTCCGAGTAGCACTTTTATTGAATCACTTTTCTCTTTTACTACAATCGAAAATTTTTAACTTTGATAACTTTTGTTTCCCCTCCTTTCCTTTGTTGGGTTTCAAGTAGCCATTTTTCTCACAAAAATGCTATCTTGATGGAAAGTGAATACTGTAATTCTCTGATACCATCAATTCCATGAAAGCCATCAATTTTTGCTGTTTTTGAAACATGGGTTGCGGAATTGATGATGGATGCTGCTGTGATGACTTACTGCGAGTGCTGATTTATATATTGATCTCTCGAATTTAAGCATCAGTTCCTCAACTTCATGGTTGAGACTGGATTTTTCTTTTGATTCTTTGAAATTTTCACATACCAATGGGGCTAGAGAATGCCATGATGGATTTAATTTGTAACGAAGTACTTGGATGATCTCTTTGATTAATATCCACACTGTTTTGATTACCAGGTTGCTGACGGTAGAAGATTGCTACTATGAAGAGCAGGTTCGAGGAGTGCTTGACAAGATACTTAATCAGGCCCACATCGTTGGAGAAGGGTAAGATTAGCATAATTTCATGATCTATTGTATACGGTAGGCTTCTCTCAGGCCTAAATTTGTTTTGAGTGTCTTTTAATTCTAGTTCTCTTTCATCCGGTTCATGGATTCACGTTTAGTTTGAATGGTAAAAAATTTGAACTGAAGTGCAGGATGGGCACATGATTTTATCGTTTAGCTGCAGTATGCAGCAACTTTCAGAGACAAAATGTACTTTGTTTTGGAGCTCGATATATGGTCAAACTTGCTCTTCTTGCAGTTTACTGAAATTTGGCCTGAGTGCCTCTTTCTGGTCATGCTTGTTTATATATTTTGTTTAGTTACGGAGATATTTTTGTTTGTTTATTAATCTATCATTGGGAATGCATCTAACTGTACAATATTTTTTGTTTTTAATAATAATGAAATGGTTGCTTTTTATTTTAAAGGTAATTTGTCTTTTTTGATCAGAATAATTGGAGGAGCAGTTATAAATGAGAACCATCAGTGGGTCTACTCTGATTCTTACCGCATAAATTTGAGCCCGACCAACTCTACTGACAATCCAGACATATTTCAGGTACCGTTAGATGTGTCTACTGACTCTCTTAATGGCAACTTAACTGATGCACACACACACACACACAGAGGGAGAGAGAGAGCAAAAGTTAGAAAAAGCCTGTGAAAGTGTCTGAAGCTTAAAAAAAAAAGAGTGGAAGAGAGCATAATGTTACATAAATAAATTTTCTGTGATATCAAAATAAATTTCAATTTCTTGGCCATCTTAATTTTTTGTGGAGCATCCATTTTATTAAGAAAAAGAGTTTCAAATGTCTTATAATGGTATTCGTTATATTAAGAAAAAATGATGATTTGCACAAGTATATATATATGGTTTTTTAGACTTCATGCTGATTTTGTAAAGTATAACTATGTACTACTGTATTAGTTATCATTGGTTGTCTAAATTAACTTTTCTAGTGCATGTTTCATAATAGTTTATTGTTCCGTTTTGGTTTGCTACATTATTGAGACTGTTAAATGTCTTATAATGGTATATGCTCAATACACTACATTTAATTATCTGACTAAATTTCTTTTCTAGAGTGATGCTGAATGGCAACATCAGTTTACTGCTGGAATTAAGGTTTGTGTTTAATTATTTACTCTTTTGTCCTTGTCCAGATGCTTGCATTCTGCCTTACTTCATAATATTGACTTGTCTAATTTGAATAGAGATATGAGATCTAAATTCCTTATTCATACACTTGCCATATCAATCTTCAATGCTGAGCTGCATAATTTTGCCACTGAAAATAATTGTCCGTTTTACAGACTATTGCCATCATTTCTCTGCCGTCATCAGGTGTGGTCCAGTTTGGTTCCCCCAAGAAGGTTAGTAATTAAAATTCCTTTTATACTGTCAATGATGCTGTTGTACAAACTGAACTCCCAATTACTTAGTCTCAAAACTTAAGTTTTGTTATCATGATAAGGTTAAAAGAGTAGTTATCTTAATCATGTTTTCTTTCTTAAAAAATAAAACAGGTTCAAGGTACATCGCAGACAGAATCATTACTGCATGATTCACTGATTTGCAATTCTCGACGTCGCATAGTGATTTTCAAAAGATATCTTTATAAATTCACCTTCAGATCAATAATTGCTTGATCATTTGTTAATGAGCGGTAACAAGCCTGAAACATTAAGGCCATGGAAAGAATGAGTTAACTAAATGAGATCTATGAAAAGTTTGAAATATAAATTAAAAGGGAAAAAGAAATGGGGGTGGAATTCTAAGAGATGTAATTATCAACTAAAGGAAATAATATCATTTGATGTGCACCACATTGCACTTGTTCTGCCATGTACTTTCTTTTGGAAGCTAATGGCAGTAATGAGACATCCAGGGCTTGCATTCCTTCATGCATAAATTCAAAGAGACACCTATATATCTACAGCACTATGTATCAATGAGAAAGGTTTGCATATAATGAAAGGTCACCTTTTTATCAAAAAAGAAGACACCAAAAATATTATGCAATTCATATTTTTAACTTCAGTCAGTAGTTATTCTGCTTAGGATGGCATAGCCGCTTTGGACTCTTTCTAATGCATGCACATCTATCCACCTCCCAACCATCAGAATCCCCTCTTCAATTAAACAATAATGATTATTCATTTATTCTATTAGCATGACCTAGCTTTGGCAAAATTGTTACTTTAATTGCTTATTTATTGATGTTGCCTAGATCATGACTTCATAAACTTTGAAACGAATTGGAAGATTTTAACAATTTTATAAAATTTCTGAAAAAACTGTTTGTTCTGTTGCACTTGAATCCACTTGTGGAGCTTTCTATTCCTTTTGTCATCTGTAAGTCAAGGTTCTAGTTAACTTCTTACTTGGTTTTAAGTCATGTAGACAATGTTTAAAAACACTAAATGGCACTGCACTGAACACGATATGATGTGGCATGGGTGCAACATGGCATGACTTATCGTTATAAAGCTAGAGTGCTCTAAGACATTAGTGTACTGAACACTTGGCATAAAAATATGAAGTGTAACATCTGAGAATCCAAATGTAAGTTTCAACTCAGTCTTGAACAATTCTACTTAGAGTGATGTCACATTTACCTTATATAGTACAAGTACAGAACACTTCTTTCAACATGGGAACACTTTGTCATATTAAATTTAAGCTTGCTAGCAGCTGACAAAAGGTCGTTAAAAGAGCAATTTTGAGGAAAACATCTCTTAATAATTATCTTGCCTTTAATATTTGAAAAATTGATATGAAAAAAGAGTGTGCTGTTCTTGTATGTCAATGATAAACTTAAATGACGAGCTTAGGAATTAAATGTCAGTAGTTAATACATGATAGGACAAGAAGTTAATACAGGATAGGACAAGGGTTTAAGTTGCATGAGAAGGGGCAGAGGAGAGCTTGTTGTGTAATTTGAGAAAAATTTACTAGAATATCATTATTCTTCACTTCCTTTGAATGAAGACTCTACACAGGAATAACTAATGATTGGAATCTTTAGTAAATTTACCCATTTTCTGTGTCTTCAATTAGACAACATGCATAGCTGCATGCTCAAACCTTGAAAACAATGCAGATTGTAAACATATGGTGATAATGGTATATGGATCTTGGTGCAGTTTGTGGTTGGTCTCTTGATAGTAGCAAAACTGCATGTATTGAGATGAGAGTTTGCATGGATAAATACCCAGCATTAGATCCCATCACCCTTCCCTCATTTTTAGGAGAAACATGATTACATGAGTGTACGTTGTCATTCCTAAAGAATAACTATCATGATCTGCAGGATTGCAACCTCTTTTATCAGAATTACCTGCTTGCCTTTCCTTTCCATTAAAGCATGATGGATGATTCTCATGCATGTGTAAAGATGGTTTTGTCTTCAAATCACATAGTTGATAGCAGGCTAACTGATTTCAGCATGGAGAAATCATAGTAAAATGATTAAACAATGTCAATGTATCAAATTATTTGCTATTAATCAGTGAATGGTATATTTAACATGCATTCATCAAAACATGCTGCCAAAAATTGAATTACTTGAGCTATTGTCTTATCTGACCACAATGTCTCCATATTTAGTCTTTGTGTGATATAGTAGTTACTATGTCATGGCATTGATGATTTTAACTCATTTTTGCCGCCAGATTCCAGAAAATTTGGAGTTTGTCAATGAAGTTAAGCATTCGTTGGAGCAGGTGGAAAGTATAGTGGGGCTTCCTCCACATGGAGTAGCTCATAACGCTTGGACCATTCATGATCCGAATGCAGCATCTACCTCTGCAATTTCATCCAGAAGGGCTTATTATTGTTATGAGAACACCAATTCCTTGTGCGGAGACACAAGCAAAAAATGGATGACAAGCGCAGAGTCTCTGTCAGAACCTATTCAGTTTCCAAGTATTTTCTCACAGGGATCTTATCATGGGTTCAGATCTCACAGTGGGAGCACGAATCCTACAGTATCCATGTCAGGAGTCTCCGGTTCTGCACTTGTGCTCAAAGATTCTTTTTATCCATTTCAGAAAACACCCTTTATCAGCAGGAATTCCTCATTTTACCATGCAAACCAATGCCCTGCGGCCAGTGCTGAAGGTCAAGGACTGCTGTCCCCTAACATACAGTTTCAGTCTGCTACTAATTTTCCCAGCCGTTCAGTCACAACCAACTTGAACACATATACATGGGCCAAAGGAATTGCTGATCGTACGGTGGTGCACAGACTGTTACCTGGGATGGGAATGCAGGGGTTTCCTAGCTTGTTTCCAGCTAATTCACATCTTCCTGTTCCCCATGTGAATGCACTTCATCAAGTTTCTGGAGACTCCTCTTCATCTTGTAGCCCATATAGATTGTATGATACAATGCTTGGCTCAATATCTTCTGAGAAAAGCAAAGTTTGCCTTAATGGTACAGAGAAGTCGCTGGAAATCCAGCATTCATCTTTGTCATCGTTGACTGTGGGTGGGCTATCCGGTTCCAAATCCTTTTGCCGTGAACTTCCAGATACTTCTGTCACTTTACAAGACATGACAACCGAACATTCTCTGTTACTTCATTCTAAGAATGATTCCTTAAATGGTCTTATTCATCTGAATGATCAACCACCAGAGCAGGTCTCTGACCTGTCTGTGAAAATGAATGAGATTGTGGTGGGTGCCAGTCCTGTCTCAGCTTGTTTGGCTGAAGGTGATGGGAATGACTACACTCCAATGTCTGGGTCACAAAGCATGCCAGATGAGAACTCCACTGCAGCACCATTGAGCTCTATGGGTCCAGAAAATGGTGGGAAAGAAAACTCTTCGATTATGCCTTCTCAACCTCCTTCCGATAATAACCTGTTTGATGGCATGGAATTGGATCTAAGCCCAAGCATTGTTGTGCAGGAATGCTGGGATGACATAATAATGCAAGTAGGCAGTGACAGTTGTTCAAATTTGAGTGCTAATATCTCAGAATGCATCGCAGAGTTGGACATGGGCTCTATGGCAGGTGCTGAAAAAGGGCTGTTCTTAGACTCTGGTCTTGAACAATTATTGGATGCCATAGTTGGTGAGAATGCTAATAGAGCTTCTACTTATAATTCTGTGGCTACTAGTGTCAATCCTATTGCTGGTCTTGATTCAGAGCATAAATTTTCTACAATTGCTACAGTAGGTGGGCCTTCATTGTACAGAAATCAGGTTGCGCCAGCAGGTCTTCCTTCCATAAGTACTAAATCTGATGTGCTGTTACCTCATTGCGACTCAGAGAAGATCATGCATGGATCTCCAAAAGAGGCACTCTCAGTATCCCATGTCAGTTCATGGATTGATGATGGTTGCAGTATGAATGCTGGGAGCGCTGTGCTCAATCAGCCAAAGAAGCCTGAAGAAGCTATCAAGGTTGTTAAGAAACGGGCAAGACCTGGGGAAAGCACTCGGCCAAGGCCAAAAGATCGCCAGCAAATACAAGACCGGGTGAAGGAGTTACGAGAAATTGTGCCAAATTGTGCAAAGGTATTTATCTCAACTGCTGTTTTGGATGCTTTCTCTGGCTATTACCCCATGCCGTGCTTTCATCTTCTTCTTTTGATCGAACATAACAGTGTAGCATCGATGCCTTGTTGGACCGCACGATAAAACACATGCTCTTTTTGCAAAGCGTGACGAAGTATGCAGACAAACTCAAGCAAACTGACGAGCCAAAGGTACATCATCGCTTTTTAGTCTGTCCTTCAGAGATGCTTCTTGATGATCATTTGGTCAATATTGATTGCTTTTCTTTTTCTCTCTCTTTTCTTTGTTTTTATGTGAATGTATAGATGATTGTTGAGGAGAGTGGCGTCGTTTTAAAAGACAATTCAAGTGGTGGCACTGGTGGTGGTGCGACCTGGGCATATGAAGTTGCAGGGCAGACCATGGTCTGCCCGATAATAGTCGAGGACCTGACCCCCCCTGGTCAGATGCTAGTAGAGGTAATAAACAGTCCAATTTTGTTTTGAATCTGTTTCCGCTGTGTGCAAATTTAAGATGCCCCATTCATTCTCTGAACAGATGCTTTGCGAAGAACGTGGGTTCTTTCTTGAGATAGCAGACATCATTCGTGGATTTGGCTTGACTATCTTGAAAGGAGTGATGGAAATTCATGACAGTAAGATCTGGGCAAGGTTCCTAGTTGAGGTAGGGCGTGAATGAGAGACTCTCTATCGAAATTCTTGTAGCTTTTTTATCTCTGTTTCTCAATTAGATAGCTTGCTTTGCTTCTGTTGCAGGCTAACAGAGATGTGACCAGGATGGATATCTTTCTCTCCCTTGTTCAACTTTTGCAACAAACTAGCAGCACTCGATCTAGGGACCAACTGGCCAAGGTTATTGACAAAGGGGCTTCCACTTTTGCTAATTACCAGCACTCTCCCATGTCAACTCCCATTAGTCTAGCAGACAGATTGCACTGATCCAAGCATGGTATCAGCTCAAGAAATGCCTCGGTAGGTCATGTGTTCCACAATGATGGCATTTGGGACTCAGAATTATGTCCTGACACCAAGATAGTACATGCTGGTGTCTTGTCTTGCATTGTGGCCGAACATGTCTGATCCTGGCTAAGAATGCGGTCTGAGGCAGTGACCATCAATAGAGCTTACCTTATATTTGAGAAGGGCATCATCAGCGGAACAGCCGCTAAGCTTCAGCTGTATAAGTTTCCCAACAGAATGAATAATAGAAAGAACTCAGTGCATGGGAAACACGAGTTCAGGGCAATAGGATTGTCTCTGGGGCATAAGCTTGGCGAGCCAATTTGTTTATAATAGTTCTTTAACCATGTAGCGACGTTGAGATTTGTACCATTTGGTTACCTGTTTATATGGAATCAGATGCTTTTGACCTGAGCATCATTGGTTCTGCCTGGTTTCATCCATCGACCTTTTTCTATTTCCGGATTTTCTTAGTCAGGTCAATAGGAAATCATTATTCTCGATTTTCTTATCTTATTAAAAGGTAAAAACAAAAAATTAACCACTTTGATGAAGAAGGTCAAAATATCTTTTTAAATTTGCGCACAGCATTTCTAGGTTTCATAGTTAACGGCTTGAAATAAGAGCGTAGTTTAAAAACCATATTATCTTTCAATTGAGCTTACCTGTAGTTAATTCAAATTCAATTTGTTAATTCAATTCAAATAACGAGGCTAAATTGAAAGATAATACGGCTTGATATGGAGGTTATATAACCATTTTATTTCATCAAAAAGTCAAATTCACTTAACAAATGCAAAAGTGAAGACATAGGCCACACAATAAGGCAATTTATATATACTATGAAAAGGGTATGCTTCCTAATTATTTTATTTTATTTTTAACATTACATGTGAGTAATGTTTATTTCAATTTTTCTTTGCCGCTCTCTCCGTAAAAGCCCAAATCCTCCGCGCTGCGATCTGCCAGCTCGGTGATCGCTGTGTCTACTCCACTGCCAAATGGTATCACTAGAGGTGGGCATTGGGCCGAGCCGCCCATGGCCCGGCATAAAGCGGGTCGTGCCAGGCACGGTCCGCTTGCTACAGTAACGGGCCGTGCTAGGCACGGCTCATAAAAGGGGGCCAGGCTGGGTTAAGGATTTCTGGCCTGCGGGCCGAACCCGGCACGGCCCATAAGGGCCTGGGCTGGCACGATTCGTGGGCCAAGCACGGCACGGCCCGTAAGCCAGCCCGAAACGTCCCATAAGGGCCTGAATCGGGCCCGGTCCACAAGGGCCTGGACCGGGCCAGGCACGGCTCGTCCCCCTTAAAATAAATAGAAATAAAATTTTTTATTTATAATTTTTTCAATAAATTAATAAATGTTGGGAAGTAAGGATTTATTAATATAAAGCCACCTTAATGGTGGGGGGTTTGGTATAGACCCCTACCAGTTTATTAATTTAAATCAAAATGGTACATGAAAGAAGGTTTGATCTGACCTCCAGAATACAATAAGAAAGGAAAAAAAATAGAGATGACTCACTTTAACAATTAAATAAATAAAAATGTACAATTATAAAAAATTAAGAAATAAAAATAAATGATCAAAATCTTACTAATCATCAGTATTCACTATTCAGTAGTGTTTGTATCATCATCATCAGAGGATGTTGTATCATGTCCACCTTTATCTTGAAGTCTCGCCTCAGCATCTAACCAATCTTTGAAGCAGAGAAGCATCTCAACCGTTTCGCTAGTCATCCTACTTCTCTTTTCGTTAACAACACGCCGACCTGCACTAAAAGCGGATTCCGATGCTAATGTGAACATCGGCACAGCTAAAATATCGCGTGCAATTGCAGACATAACAGGATGTTGATTTTTAACACTCTTCCACCAAAATAATACATCTAGACTCTCTCTATTTGATTTTCATCATATGCAGATTGAAGATCATTTCGTAAATAAAATTCTAGTTCACTACTTAAAGATGAAGAAGATGAAGATGAACTTAAAGCATGCGTTTGTTTTCTCTGTGTAATGAATGAAAAAATAGATGACGAACGGGAACTACTAGAAGAAGAAATAGAGCTTTGTACGGAGAATCTAGATCCACGAATTTTTTCATCATATATAGCATAAATATCATAAAGAAGTTGTTTTACCTCATTTTTAGCAGGTTCAGGATCTTTAATCATATTTTCACAGTATGCATCAAGTAAAATTAGCACGTCATTCAATTTAACTCTAGGATCTAATACAGCAGCTAAGTTATGCATAGGACATATCTTGTCCCAATACTCATTCCATTTAGATTCCATTAAGTCAATAATAGGCATTAAAACATCATCATATCTATATTCTGCAAATTTTTGACTAATTATATATGCTTGTTGTAAAAATGAACATGAAGTTGGATAATAAATACCAGAAAGAACATTGGTAGCATTATAAAATCTAAGCAAAAAATCTTCCAAAATTTTTCTTTTATTTCAATCAGTTTCAGTCAATGTAAAGCCTAATCCACGATCATTAATATATGCACTTAATAAGTTTTTATATGGGTATGCATCATGTATTATGCTATATGTTGAGTTCCAACGAGTAATTACATCAAGTTTAAATTTTTTAAAACATTTACCATGATTTATACATAGTTCCTTAAATTCTTGAAGTCTTGATCTTGAAGCATGAATAAAAGAAACTGCATTTCTAATTTTACCAATCACATCTTGAATCATGCCCATGCCAGCTTGAACAGAAAGATTTAAGATATGACATGCACATCTAATATGCAATAAATTTCCATCTAACATGGGATGCAATGAGTCTTTTAATAATGCAACAGCAGAATTATTATTAGATGCATTATCAAAAGTAATAGACATAATTTTATCATTAATATTATATGAACATGCAGTTTGATAAATGATATTTGAAATTTGTTGCCCAGAATGTGGAAAATCAAAAGCACGAAAAGCAAGAATACGTTTATTTAATTGCCAATCATTGTCAATATAATGAGCAGTAATGGCAATAAAACAATTACTACCTACAGATGCTGACCAAATATCAGAAGTTAATGAAATTTTTACATTTAAAGTAGAAAGTGTTTCAATTAAACTTTGTTTCATTGTTAAAAAGTTAGTCATAGTTACTCTTCTAAATGTACGCCTACTAGTTCTTTTGTAAGCAGGTTGTAGGTTTAATTGAACATATTCTTCAAAATTAAAAGATTCACATAAACTAAAAGGTAATTCATCCTTAACTATCCATTTTACAAGTGCTTTTCTTTGATTTTCATGATTATATGCAAAATTACCTACAAGTGATCCCCCTTGTATATTAAGGGTACTTTGAGTTTGAGCATGAGAATCATGCATCCTATGACTCTCTTGATGTCTTTTTAAATGCCATGTTCCCCCACTACTACTACAACTATAAAGTTTGGCACATTTTTTACATTTAGCTTTCCAGACTCCATCAACCATAACTCTATCAAATTCATTCCATACAGCACTAGTCCTCTTACGAGAAGAGGTTTGATCTTCACTCGGTTCACTAGTTCTAGAGGAACTAGGAACATGGGGTTGGGGATTAGTTTCTTCTCCCTCAGAAACAGGAGGAATGCCAAACTGACTTTCCTCAAAAGATGACATATCTAAATTGATGAATTCAAAAAATAAAAACTAACCACAAGGAGGAATTGAGTAGAGGGTCGGAGGGCAGAGGCAGAGCCGAGATTCTGAGCTTCCTCTTGTGCTCTCAACAGGAGTGACCTTCTCTTCTCAACAGGAACCTCCTCTTGTGTAGCACTTGAACACTTGCTAAATGCAAACTAAAAATTAAATTGCTAGAAGAGCACTTTAGAAGAGAGAAATAATAGTAGTAGAGAAGGAGAGAATAGTTGGTTTGGTGTGGTGAAAATGAGGGAGGAAAGGGCTATTTATAGAAGCCAAAATTTTTTTTTCCCAAAATACCCCCTCAATTTAGCCGTTTTTGGACTGTTGGGAGGGGTAAAATTGGAATTTTTCCAAATAGCCGTTGGAAACGGCTATTTTTCTCTCCCCCTCACCAGACGGGCCGTGCCTGGCACGGCCCGTTTGCGCCCGTTGCGGGCCGTGCCAGGCACGGCCCGTCTCGTGCCGTGCCCGGCCCGGCCCGTCAATAGACGGGCCTGGGGCCGGGCCGGGCTGCCGTTCCGTGCTGAATGGGCCGGGCCAAGCACGGCCCGTTTAGACCTCGAGCCCGGTGGGCCTGGGCCGGGCCGGCCCGGCACGGCCCGTTGCCCAACTCTAAGCCTGAGCCTTGAATGAACCATGAAGCCCGGACTATCATCTTCTTTGCATGTAGAGCCAGATTTTCATTAACCAAAACATCTATCATAGCCAGGACAGGAGCATCCAAGTAAGTAGTTACTCCATCCTTTCCCGTCTGCCATTATGTCTGACTGAAGAGCCAGATAGGGCCCAAGGATATCCAAATGCCAGGGTTTTGCATATGGTGTTCATTATGTCCAAAGTCTTCGGGTAATCTTCTTTTTCTAGAAAATAAATTTTTTTTTTTTTTGGTTGATGCTGTTGTTGTTGCTATATGACCATGCACAGCTCTCCGATGTCCAAAACATGCACCATAGAGGATCTTTGGGGGTGTGGTTGTTGGGTTGTAACCCTTACTATTATGGACTCGTTTAGTTCGCGGAAAATGTGCAGTCAATGGAAAAACAAAAAAAATACTTCTTATTTGGTTGGAGTTTTCAAAAGAGAGAGATGAAAAAGTAGCTGGAAGGTATTATTTGGGTTCCTTGATCTTATATAAGGAGTCAAGATTTATCCAGTATATAACCGATGTAGGACTAAACACATACAATCCTCACACAAGGACAAAAGAATTGAGTTAAATTGTGGCAGTTCATATGGGTGACATGCAAAATTGCCAACTGCTTTGATGGTGAGGATTGGGAGCAGCTCAGCTCTTGCAGTAAGCAGAGCAGACAGAGTTGTTCGCAATTTGATTCCAGACAGCTGGAGTCATGCTCAATGAGCTTAGCATTTCTGCAGAAGTATTAAATGTCTGAGATTTCATTCATTTACTGTAAGTTTGTTTGAGTTTTGGTCTCCCCTTAGGTGAAGCCTTAATGGCAGACTGGGATGGAGAAATTTCTGTGGAACAAGTTCAAGTGGTAGTTGAACTAATTGTCGCCCCTATGGAAGGAGAGTGTGGAAGTTGCCATTCTACCAGTGATTGTCGTGTTTAATGCACAATTTCAGGGCCCCCGTCCAGCTTGTATAGTAGATATCTGCTTTCAAAGACAAGTCCTGCGGAATTGCAAATCTCAAGCAATTATAATGACCATTTTTGAGTTTCTGTCTTTGTAGTTTGGAAACAGAATTCAGTAGATGTTGGCAAATAGTTTCCTTGCCTAATGTCCATGTAACCGCAATAAATTTCAACGTAATGGTCTTTGGAGAGTTGAAGGACAGTGATCTATTCCTACAAAAGAATGTAACGAGACTGTTATCAAATGGTGCCACTTTTTATTGATCCGACAAAAAAAAGGGAAAAAAATGATGCCACCCTTAAATTTAGATTAAAAATTTAAAATTCTCCTACCTCCAAAAGAAGCTCAGATTTCTTCCCATCAAAATGTTGTCTGACAAACCAAACTGCATTAAATATCTCGAACGAAAGCTTAATGGGATTTCCGAAGAATGCAACAGTGGCAGATGATGGCTCAACCGGGAGATAAAAGAAAGAGCTGCAGACTGGATCTTTCTGCATCACCTGTCCACTTATCAGTGATATGAACATATGGAGGCTATAGAATTGCCTGCTTTAATGTGGGTTCTTGTCTTCTTGATGGTATTGACATGGAGCTCTGTGAAATTCAACAGCTCCCTGGCAAGATTGCACCAATCCCCTCTTGCCATTTTGGACAAGTATTTAAGCAGGTATACATTGGTGCAGGAGCGGCCCAATACATTTGGGAGCCTAAGGCGAACTTGCTAAGAGGGACATTTTTTTCTTTTTTTTCTTTTTTGTTTGAGATCTTTTCTGCAATAAGCCGGCCTAAGGCGAACTCACTAAGGGAGGTCTTTTTTCTTTCTGTTTTATCTTTGAGGCATTTCCTGCATTGGGCTTTCTTTGGACCGGGGCTTTAAGCGACCGCCTCAATCGCCTAAGGATTGGGCCGGCTCTGCATTGGTGCTTGGTAGCATGACACTTGCTGCAAATATTTTCACCCTGTATGGAGAATCAGTTGGTGTCTATAAGCTTTCTCCATTTCTTGTTCACTCAACATTCCACACATTCTCTGACATTGTCATGGAAACGTTCTAGGAAGGAATAAATGGATGACAGAAGTTGGATTCTCCTACCTTGACCAAACAAAATGCCACAAGAGAGGAGTAGGAACCACTGATGAGCTTTGCCTTTGTTTTGGATTGGTCCCTTTCTGACAAGGGATATTGCATGTCTATTTCCAAGAAAAAGAAGACATGGAAATTTGCATGGGAAGTGGATCCATATTATTATAAAAACGCGTCTCTTTAGAACCAGAAAGAAAAGTGTTTATGGGACTTGAAATCGGATGAGAGGAGTGGAAGCACATACTAACGGGTTGTTTTCGGGTAAAATCGGATAATGGATCGGGTCGGGTGGTCGAGTAAGGAGCCGGATCTGGTTGCGGGCCGGGTCGGTAAGGTTCAGACCCGACCCATTGACAGGTTTGCCCCTGGTCTTCTCCGGACCCCCCTACCGCACCCTTCTTTACCGAAAGAGTCCTGCCTCCTTGTCCTGCCCGCCCATACCCTAACCCCCGGGGTCCCAGAGATCGTCGCCGAGGGATCAAGAGCCCGCCATGGCCGAGGGCTTCGAGGAAAAATTAGCCTATTTCCAGGCCATCACCGGCCTCGACGACCCCGATCTCTGCGCCGAGATCCTTTCCGCCCACAACTGGGATCTCGAGCTCGCCATCTCCGCCTTCACCTCCTCCTCCAGTCCCTCTTCCTCCACTAATCCCTCCGCCTTCACTGCCGGCGTCGATGGTGGCGGTGGTTCCAATCCGGCCGAGTCCTCTCTTGCTCGCCAAGATGCCGGCGACCGCGCCGCGCCCGGCCTCGCCTGGAAGCTCATCACCCTCCCCTTCTACGTCGTCTCAGGCGGCATCGGCCTCATCACCGGCGCCGTCGGCCTCGGCGTCTGGATCGCCGGTGGCGTCCTCTCCCGCTCCCTCAACCTTCTCGGCTTCGCCGCACCACGCGGAGCCGAGGCTGACCGGCTGATCCCCGTCTCGGCGTCTACCGCCGAGGCCGCGGACTTCGTCGCGACCTTCGAGAGGGACTTTGGAGGGGCCGGCGCTGGGATCCGGTTCGTGGCGGAGGGGTTCATGGACGCGCTCCAGCGGTCCCAGCGGGAGTACAAGCTTTTGTTCGTGTACCTGCACTCGCCGGACCATCCGGACGTGCCGGCCTTCTGCTCGGGATGCCTGTGTTCGGCTCCGGTGGCAGCGTTTGTGAACGAGAACTTTGTGGCTTGGGGCGGGAGCATAAGGAGGACGGAAGGGTTCAAGATGAGCAACAGCCTCAAGGCATCTCGGTTCCCCTTCTGTGCTGTTGTCATGTCCTCTACCAACCAGCGCATTGTTCTCCTCCAGCAGGTAATTTCTTTTACAATTTCTTTGTTAAACTATGGAATTTGGGGACTAGCTTACATTGATCTTGCTACATTTATACGTTGAGCTTTTCTTCCTTAATGTCCTGAACTATAGCTTTGGGTTTTATTCCTTTAGATTCTTATGGAGAGTGAAGGGAAATGGCAGAATTTGATGCGAACAGACCCAACTGTCAATTATGGGCTACGTGATTTTGAAAATTCTTCAGGGATATTATCAGAATAGGTGTTTTGAACCACTGATACGTAATTGATCATATATGAGAAGCTCTGTATATGTGAAATAATTTTTGTATGATGGTTGCACCAAATTATATTAAAAGGATGTCAAAAATAATCGTAGAATGTTAATATTTGCATCCACTGTTATATGAATTTTCGAAGTCCCCATAATGGATACGGCTTCTGCAGTTATTGTGGCATTTTTAACAGTTGTGAGCACATATTTTATACATTCCAGTGATGAATATCCTTTCTAGATAACCTTTCTCACCACCTGTCAGCATTGTGATGTCCCCAATGGGGATCTGAATGGGTGTATCAATTTTTAGTCTTTTAGGATTTTACTTTCTATTGTCTTTCAACTTTCTTGCTAAATTTTTGATCTATTTTTCTAGTACTTTTCTGATTCCTATTGCGAGTAGGTTTATTATCTAAAGATGGAAATGCCTACAAACGACAGATTTGTTGAGCCACAAAAGAATCTAAATGAGATTCTCTTCTATTTATATCTAACCTTCAGGGTGTACCATATGCAGGCCACAGCAGTAGGACAATTAAAATTTTGCCCATCTCCTAACTGTAGGAATTTCCTACAACTAGGATTGTGGAGGATTTGCACTTAGTATGGATTGGGCTAAGAAAAGGTTTAGGACACTATAGTTGTGTTTAGAAGTGCTTTTAATGCCTTCCATATAGAGTTTCATTAGAATACAAATTTTACATTTTCATAAGTGCTTATTTGTTTTTTTAATAAAAAATTGAATAATTGGAACATAGTGGAAGTTAGGATGATGAAGAGTACTATTATAAATTAAAGAAAAATGCAAAGGGATTGAACCTTATTAACAAAAAGTTTTCTTCATAGCTAATTTGCCATGCATCGCAGATCCTCCAAACATAGAACTTGTAGGGATTTGAAACCAAATGCATTACTCACAATGGAAGTAAACATGTTAGTAATAGAATCTTCTTCAAAAAGATCTAAAGGATAAGCTACATAAGCAATATATTGATTTTCCTCAATAGTTTCGATGTGGCAAAATCATCCTTTGTTACAATTGTTAAATTCATCGGTCCACATAGTCTTGGGAAAAGGAAAATGAGGAAAGGAGTTGATCTAGAGAATATGGATTTTTTGATCTAGTTTTATAGTACAGAATAGATCTTTTCTTTGCCTTGAAATTCAGTATGAGGTGCATGCTTTACTTAAGGAAAGCACAAGCCATGAACAGTGTCTGATATGGATGCCCCTGGGTCTCTTTCCTTGCCTTGATTTGCAAGTTTTATCAAGTTCCAGGCATATTTCTTTAAACGTGGTTTGGTCAAAAGTTTTTTTTTTTTGTATGATTAGCTTTTTGAAAGAACTCACAATATAATAATCTTTAACAAGAGTGTCGATGCTACCATCTAAGGAGACAGTGACAAATTAAATTGTTGTAAATTCAGCTAAGAGCTACTGCAACAAGTCAAAAAGCTGGGGGAATTTACTGGATTGAGTTAAAGGGATCTTGTTCTTTGTTTAGAGCTATCTTCTTGTTCCAAGGCCAAGGCCCTAACTAGAAGGTGGGAGCACATTTTTCATATTACCTGGTGGCTGTCATGGCTTTGAAGAAATAAGATATTCGGGATAAGCTAGGGATGGGGTGATATGTGATACTGAGTTCTCCTGTTGCCACCTGGCTGCAAAGTACCTTTCTCAGCTATGGAAGGTCCTCCAGAGGAAAATTATATATTTGTAATTATATTATCTGCTATTACAATTGCTTTTTTTCTTTTTTTCTTTTAGAATGGAAAGTGGAGGAAGTGAGAAACTTCCCCCAGTTTATTATAGAAGTATCAAGAAAATTACAGTGATGTTTTACAAGAGAATATGGGGAAATGAAACATAAAGTGAATAACTAGAGAAGGGAAGACAATCTGATAGAAATCATAGATTGATTATTTTCCCCATTAGATTATGGATACATCCTGACTGGATGAGATGACTGTTCCGCTTCTTTTATGTGATCGTCAAGCTATGGATTGGATGCACTGCTTTGATTCTTTTTTTTTTTTTAATTGCATGCTTGCAAGATATTTCCTTCAAGTTCGGTTGAATGGGAATGGATAGTTTGCATTGCGTGTAATATACCTCTATACAATAGGTGAACCAAGTTGATGATACTAAAAATTAATTTATATTTCACAATTTGTTTGGATGATTTGCAAAAAAATATTGTAACTGATATGTCTTTGCCTGTTATGCATAATGAAATTCCATACTTCTATGCTGATAGCTTTTTTCTTGAGGAAAAAAAAGAGATTGTCTCATATCTTACATTTTTTCAGATTGAAGGACCCAAGTCTTCTGATGAAATGCTTGCAATCCTTCAACGAGTGATAGAAGAGTGTACACCATCTCTAGTTACAGCACGGCTTGAGGCAGAAGAACGGAGAAACAACCAGCGCCTGAGAGAAGAGCAAGATGCTGCATATAGAGCTGCACTTGAAGCCGACCAAGTATCTAGCTTTTCTTTCTTCAGTCTTTTGATTTCCTTCATTGCTTTGTTTGTTCAGATCGCTTGCATCTGAAACTTTATGAACTTGTCTGGTAAATCAGGCTAGAGAGCGTCAGAGGAAAGAAGAACAAGAGAGGTTGGAGAGAGAAGCAGCAGAAGCTGAGAAGAAGCGCAAGGAGGAAGAGGAGGCTAGGGAAAGAGC
The DNA here is from genome assembly GCF_051530095.1 of Phoenix dactylifera. NCBI lineage: Eukaryota > Viridiplantae > Streptophyta > Magnoliopsida > Arecales > Arecaceae > Phoenix > Phoenix dactylifera. The sequence goes on from NC_143195.1 coordinate 32,360,416, forward strand.
AGCTCGTGAAGCTGCTGAGAAAGAAGCTGCTTTAGCTAGGAGGCGGCAAGAGAAAGCGATGTCACTGGGCATTGAACCTGAAAAAGGGCCAGATGTTACACAGGTAAGTTCTTTCAAGCTCAATTTTGTATTTTTCTTTTTTCATTTTGTATGCTTTCATTTACTAACTGAAATCTTGATCTTCATCAATGTCTGTAAGTTTAGCAATGATAGCTTATTAAATTACTATCTACCTGGAGAAAAAAATAACAAAATATCCCAAGATGCCTCTTATCTTCTGTAATGGATTTGATATGTTCCCTCAAAATCTGCCAACAAAAAGATTAGTCCATATTTGATGTATTTTGTCATGCTGGTTACTCAGAAAAAAATTAAAAAAATATATACCTTCATGCGTTTGCAAATTCTGTGTTATTTGCTCTATGCTCTTACAATTTCATTCTTTATAAATTAAGTTATAGGTGTTATGCTCATGCTGCAGTCACATATTTTTAATTGATCAATCCACAATAGTCAAAGTAGAAAGGTAGTTTACCAGGAAAAAGTGAAAAGGTAAAGATAAACCCTGGTGCTTAGGTTTTATTGCAGTGCTACAGAAAATTGTATGTCTGCATATTAGGGCATTTAGTGGACTTGAATTCACCTAATAAAGTAGATGATAATGTTCTTCTGCACATAATTCACATAGAATTAAATTATTATCTTGTTTGTGGTCACTGAGTTTGTAAAAGAGAGAAATCTGATGTGGTGATGTCCATAAACGTGCTTACCCGATGCAGGCCTCAAAGTAAGCCTGTTGCTTGAAAGCAACCAGTGATTCTGTATGCGAGCTGATGAAATCTATTGCTAGCTAAATGGTGGCGTTTTTGTTTTGGTGCCAATTGTCACCTTTTCCTTTCTTCCTCCTTCATCGAAATGGAGAGAATACTTGTCAGTGGAGTTGCCTAGGTTCAAATGCTTATTAAATTACTATCGCCCAGTGAACCAGTTTTCAGTTAAAAGGCAAAGCATGGGGAAACTTGAATATGTTTTCCCTGCAACATGTAAAATAGTATTTTTTATAGAAGTAGTCACAAAATACTAAATTATGGTATTGTTTGGCATCACTTTCTTCTTTTCCATTTTCAAAAAACAGAAAAATAAAATTCTGTTGCCAGTTTCTTTTTGAATTTTTGAAAATATAAACATGTTTTGTATAGTCAATTTTTTTTTTAAATATAAGCATGGTGATGGTGGCGGATGTGATATTAGCCGTAACGGAGTTAATGGTGGCGCTGGTGGTGTTAGTGGTAGGGCGGCGGTGGTATGACGAAGGTGATGACGATGATGGTGGCAGTGGTGGAGGCACTGACAATATAATAAAGGCAGCGACAATGGTGACAGTGGTTGCGGCAAGGTTCACCGAACCAGTATCAAAGATCGTATCGATTGGCAATCGGTTTGGCATGGTACAGGTCCGTGCCATATCGTTCCGGGGCATACAGAAATAGGGGGTCCGGTGAAGGGGAGAGAGGAATAGAGAGAGAGGGGGAGAGAGGAAGGGAGGGAGGGGGAGAGGGATGATATCCAAGTGTGCCAATTGCGCATTTACATTGACCTACTGGACTGAGTGCACGTAAACCTATAGTTAAAATTGGTCCATGTTATGACTATTACCCCCCCCCCCCCCCCAAAAAAAAAAAAAAAATCCCTGGGTGTTGTACTTGTTCTTTACTTCGTGTTATTTATGTTATATCACAAACTTGTTCTTGAGTGCATGTAAACCTATAGTTAAAATTGGTCCATGTTATGACTATTCTTAAAATATTCTCCGTCCCTCCCCCCTCCCCCGTGTGTGTTGTACTTGTTCTTTAGTTCATGTTATTTATGTTATATCACAAACTTGTTCTTTAGTCCGTGTTACTTATGTTATATCACGAACTTGTTCTTTAGTTCGTGCTATTTATGTTATATCACGAACTTGTCCTTTACTTCGTGTTATTTATGTTATTTCACGAACTTGTCCTTTACTTCGTGTTATTTATGTTATATCACGAACTTGTCCTTTACTTCGTGTTATTTATGTTATATCACGAACTTGTCCTTTACTTCGTGTTATTTATGTTATATCACGAACTTGTCCTTTACTTCGTGTTATTTATGTTATATGACAAAATGCCACTGTTGGCTTGTCTAGGATATTTCCTTTTCAGCCTTCTTTTGTTTCATAGATAAGTGTTATGGTTAATGATTGTAATTTTTTCATGGTCAAGTGGTACATGGTAGCACTTGAAATCTCCAACTACCTATTGGAGATTGAAGCTGATGCAATTGTTGGGCTTGTCATCAGGTTCTTGTGCGATTTCCTACTGGAGAGCGCAAGGAAAGGAGGTTCCACAGTTCAGCTACGATCAGCTCCCTCTATGACTATGTTGATTCTCTGGATTGCTTAAAAGCTGAGAAATACAGCCTGGTTTCAAACTTCCCTCGCGTCTCCTATGGTCCAGAGAAGCATTCGCTGACATTAAAGGAAGCAGGTTTGCATCCACAAGCAAGCCTGTTTGTTGAGGTGGACTCATGATCTGCATTATGAGGGGATGAGGTCTTGGTGGTTAAACCTGAAGTTTTATGCTCACTGTAGATATTTCTTTTACTTCCTTTTGATACAAGGAAAGTAGAGGAAAGTACTTCATTGTGTGAACATTCCCTAATATACTGTCCTCTGTAATTTAGGCTATCTTGTTGATCCTTCAATTACACTTATGGAGATTTCAATTTGGCGTTTTTCCCTCTTGTACAATAAAGTGACTTTGGAATACATAGGATCACATTATCAGCTTGTCTGGCCGTGCAATAATCTCATAAAATTAACATTCCTCTTGAGTAAAAGGCTTTTGCTGTATTTTGATCCTGTCAAATCTTACTTCAGTTACCAGGTCATGGTACACCGCACTATGAACAACACATCTCACAAAAATTTTGATTTCAGAGGGGCTATTCAGAAGAACTGATTGTCTTAATTTAGCGTGACTTCTTAGCTTGATGTATTAGATTACTAACGATCATACTTGAGAATGAAGAACAGATTATTACTTAAATTCTCTTCAACTTATTGAAAACTATGTGAAATCCAGGCAAAACAATGGCGGATGATTTGTTATATACCCGAGACAGCCACGGTGGTTGGTCCCTCTGCCATTTGATAAAGAGCACCAGAAAAGCTCACATCACCAACATCGCCTCCTTGAGCCAGGAAGTGTGCATGCTGGTTTTTTCCAAGAACCACCAGAAAGACAGGCTAACAAATCTTGAGATTGGAACTTGAGCACCTACAATAGAATTCCACTATTGGATCTATTTAAAGCCAAACATATGAAACACTAACACCAAAGGATGAACATTTTTATCGAATCTCGCCGATGCTTACACAGTTTAAAAAATTGAATAGATCAAATACTCGTATCCAGTCTCCTGTGATATAGACTCGAACAGTATGGTTTAACCGCTTGTCATAAACTACAGCAATGATTGCAACTGGAAAGTGTAGGGTGATTATGAATACCAGCAGCTCCACTGTGAGCCCCTGGCTGTCTGCAACCACCAAAATGGGTATGAAGTGATAGTTCCATGCAGCAATACAGCAGAAAGCCTGTCAATCCGATGTCCTGTTCCGACGCATATTGTGAGTTCGATTCTTTGGGCTAAAAATGTGCATACCTCCAGCAAAAGAGAATAGCTAAATATGCAAAAAATACTAAGCAGCTGATAGGATAAGTATATGCTCCAGTTGTACATTACATCAAGATCTGAAGATTCTTCGAGTGCTCGTGTTAGCTCTTGTGCAAAATGAGGGTTCTTGCAAGTACCAAAGCAAAACCACCTCCACCAGCACCCACCAACTTGTAGCCCAGCCACAGCAGTAGGGTTAAGCAACGGTAAAGAGCTTGTCTGGAAACTCAGTTTGCTGCAGAAAGGGTCCAACTCCTGATGTAGCCTCCAAGCCTCTAGCATTATATCACCCAATCCAGAGCCTCCCTCCCAATCTTTGCCAATTCTGCAAGGCTTAATACAGGATATTAACAGATTGTCTCCACGGAGATACCAAGTTAGCGCCTTCTGCAATACTTGGTGAGCAAGCCTCGCCAGCATTTTGGCCCAATGGTAAAGAGAATGTAATGAAAAGAACATAACATGTAAAATTTTGCTGCTAGACCCAGTTTGATGAAAAAAAATTATAAAGAATATTTCAAATATATGAAGTAGGTGACAATTATAAAGACCATAAAATGTTGATAAACCCATTGTCTTTTAGAAGAGTTAACTTATGAGTTATGACAAAGATGAATTTCAAGGTTATAGCTAGAAGAACCTACCAGATCAAAGGAGGGTCAGTACTCAGTAGTATACCAAATTGCATCTATGGAAATCCTTCCAATTACCACTTCATTGTCGCTCATAAAACATGTGTAATTAAGTCCAACCCAGCTGTACCTTGTCCTCAGGCAACTCAATTTTTCTCCCCATCTACATTAAACACAATGTAACACAAGAAAGTGATTTTGATAGGAGTGTTCAAACTAATTTGGACATGCACAAACGTGGAGGATGTGGGTGGAGGTTTAAATAAAGCTTGTACTTTTGCTCCCCTCAAATTATTTTTAGAGCCTCCTTTACAAAGAGGTAACTACTTGCAGTCACTAAAACATGACTGATCTATGAGACCATGTTATCGTTAATGATATGTTTTTGATTGCGGCTGCGAATCAAATGAAGCTCATATTCTAAAACTCATCATCATTAGTACATACATAAACATAATGCAGATTGAAGCATATATGTATGTATTATTAAGCTACAATCCCAGCTCAGCCAATTCCTATATTGTAAAATATATGTCGGGCCATCTGATATGAGAATTCATACCATTAATATGATTTACAAAATTGAAAATGCTTAAAAGCCAAAATTCATAGATTATTTTCTTGTTGCATCAAGTCATGATGAGATTGACAAAATTTAATAACTACTTAATCAGATTTATAATTTAGAGGAATGACTATGACATTAACGCATATTGAAAATGAATAATAATGCAGATTTTTTCAGCCAACATGAATCAGAATACCATTGCTTTATTGGAATCATCCATTTGGCGTACACCTGATGCTTCAGCAACAAAGCTCCAACTATCTGGCTTCTCTTTCAAGGCAAAGCTTTCCCCTTCCAACTGGATTGGATATGGAACCATATGTTACACACTTCTCATTAAGTCGCAAGCTGTTGATGTGCATCAAAATTAATTCCTATATTAGCTATCTTAGCCTTCAGATAGGTGCATGTTTCCATAGTTATTAATCAATTAGAGTATCACCTCAGAACCACCAATCCTGGTGCACATCAACATCCATTGTCATTGACTTTGCTGCAGAGAATGTACTCTAGCTCTGGTGTACATAGCAGAGAGAGGCTATCATGAGGTCAAACAAATCTGAGGGCAAAACCTGTAGGATAAAATTTAAAGATGGGGACTGCAGAATGTAACTCCAAACCAATGGACATGAACTAAAAAATCTATATTGCCCACAATGTTTTTAAGGCCCCTAAACAATAAATCAAGTTGTCCCAAGATGGATGACACAAATAGAGCTAGTGCTCCAAAATGAGTTGTAAGCTATAAAAATTAAAACCCAAAACCACTGACCCTGATCTGGGCATCGTAAATCATATAAAAACCAAAATCAAACTTTTTAAATTGCTTTTAGTCCATAAATCAGAAAGTTGGGCAGATTGATGCATAGGCAAGAATGCAATGCAAGAGGTCTTCAAAAGACAATTTTTGGCCTATCGGCATTTTGGATATTCTAGATCACTATCTATTGATTTTACTCAATGATATTCAATCTTAAACTTAGCCTTGCAACAGTCTACCTCAATTTATGTCAGCATCCAATATCTTCTGCAATCTGCAGATTAATGAAACATATATTTGTGAATGGTTTTTGTGATTAGCTAGTACCAAAAATAAGCATCGGACATATAGAATTAAGGCTTAGTTGAGTTGAGTATTATATCTTTTACCAAATTAATATTCTGGTCAGTAATATCATATGCTGTAAAATATTTTTTTTTATGATTATCAATATTAATTTCATCACTCTCTCACGTTGGCAAGAGTAACCTTGTCCACTTTACAAAAGACACACCTTCAAACCCTAATAAGCAAGCAAATTTAAAACCTTCAAGGCTTCAACCAAATACACCATAGATTGAAAAACCATAAAACCATGTCTTATTCACACCACCTAATTTTATTTCTCTAAAACTAGTTCTCACCAAAACCAGCTCTAACAACCAACTAAACTAAAACACCAGATCAGGCTATTTTTTTGAGAGTTAATTTAAAGTATGATATGCCATATCAAGTAAAATCAGAAAATATATACATCAACAGGCAAGATTATAATTCTTGTTTGTTTTCATAATAGATTCCCAAGTCCTCCCTCTCAGGAAAATTTGTGGAAAGGCAGTAATTATAGAAGAACTCTGATTTCAAAGTATGGCCATTGTTTTACATCACAAAAAAACGAAAAAAAAGGTATGGCCATTAATAAGCTATGACAGCGATACCTAAACCTGGGAAGCCAAGATGCTTTGAAGTTGAAAACTTCAGTAACACAAAATATTCACAGCAAAAAGGTCACACGGTTGTCGTACAACTTTCCAAAACGCTCCTTAATTTGGCAAACCTATACCATGGCAGTTCAAAAAGGATAAAGGGAAGCAATAGGAGTTCTATATATCCATTATCTAATTCTTTTGTGTGAGATGTTTTTTTGTCACCCAACAGTGCTCACATTGAAAGCATGCACGCCACATCTAAGTAAATTTTTTAAAAAAACTAGAACTTTGGCTGTCAATTTTTTCCCCGGGGGGGGGGAGGGGGTGAGGTGACAGAATCATCAAATTACCTCACACCATTCGACAAGTTTACAAAATTCACCTTTTCTATGAATCAATCAACATTGCTCCAAAAATTTTAATCATGAAGGCCAACACTGTAGCGTTGATTTTCAAAAATTAGCAGATATTAATACACAAAGTAACATCTTATCGCTTTGTACAGAAACATACTCACATAAGACTAGGTGTAAAAACATGTAGTCCAGCTACAATGTGTTAATCCCCTGGTGCTGCCATTTTAACAAAATTGCAGCATCATTTATTGTTATCTTCATAAAAACATATATATATTTAGCATATGCTTTCTCTGTTTCCTTCCTTCTGCTCAAACTATTTGGAACTGAACCATTTCTATATAACTGAAAATACATAAAAAAGAAAAGAAGTTTAAGTATCATGAAAACAAGGGAAATACAATTCAACAAATTATTCGCTCTTTATGACCAATAAAAAAATATGAAAACATCACAATCAGGGTACATTGTATGTGTTGACCAAAAGCAAACAATATTAAAATCCCAGAGAACAATGAAGTTACCTAATGCCTAGGTCAAGCTCCTTATAACCCATCAGTTTTATCTTGTTTCAAACGATTGCGCATAATCAAAACCCTTCAATTGATGGCAATGCCAATCCAATTCTCCTGCAACCTGCAACTTCAATTAAGAGAGGAAGTCTGTCAGAATAAAGCTTCGAGACTTGAGCATTGCCATTCAACATCCAGATTTACTTTCTCAAAATAATGCCAAACTTCACCTTCATGGGTGGTCTTATTTGACAGTTCAACATAATAGACAATCTGGACAGTGAAATTACTGGATATTCTTCATTAATAAAATATGTATTCTACATTAGCAATATTGTAGTAGCTACAATCATGACTAAAAAGCACTGTATCTTTAGATCATGATAGCAAATAAATGCTTTGCTAGTGCATTTCAATTTTTCACATATCTGACAACAGCAGCTCCACCATTTATACCTTCTCCTACCTGGCCATAGACACCTAGAAATCAGAAAAAAGAAAAAAAAAGTACAAGCAACTTTAGAGTTCTCAGACTGCCTAAAATCGTATGGAGCTTCTTGATAAGCTTAACTTTATCTGTTGATTGCTGAACCATAATTCATGGAGTTTATCTTACATCCTTCAACGAACATGTTTCCCATGCATTGCAGCCAAAGATTCAACAAATTTCAAATACATTACAATTAAGCAGATGGAAAATATATGATTCCATCCAGTGCAATGAATAAGTTCACATTTATGACCATAAAGCATCAAAACGATGTTACAAAGGAAGAAGGTAGGTGTAGAGAGGAAGTAGAGGTAAATGATGTGAGGGCATCTTCTTTATCTGACTGTCATTCGCAAATTTATGCAGAGCATTTATATTGGTCAAACATAATAATCCAAAGCAGATAAGACTCTTATGTACCCACCATTAAAACGCTGAACTCAGGCAACATGAACTACCAAAATTCCCCAATTCACATTATACTAGCTTTTGCTCGCCTGAGATTTTTTTAGTGAATTCAAAACGAATGGATATTTAGCTAGTACAAATCCCGAGACAGTCCCTTGCCACTCAAGCAGCAGGAAACAGGATTGACCAAGCCCAAAAGAACACAACTTCAAACATCTAAAAACCAGGAAAAGTATATTCTTATTAAGTTGACTAAAAAGTAACACAACCATTAGTAGATAATAACCAAATTTAGCACATGAACATTTCGAGTAAAGCACAATTTTATAGTATTGAAGCCCAAAAGCTTAATTACCAGAACAAAACAGTGCAAGTGCATTGAATTACCACAACATTCAAATCCATCTGGAAGTCATCCAAGGCCAGTTTCTTTTTGGCCCTCAAGCCATTTTAAAGTTCGCTAAAATGTGATTTGTGTTCTGTGCCAGAAGAAGGAGGCTTCATTAGAATTGGGATATAACGTATATATTATAACATGCAGCAAAATGTAGTATATTTTATTGCTTTCAGTGCAGTCCCTGATATGATTCACAAAATAACATTTGAAGATGTTTAAAAAATATTATTAAGTCATAAATCTGGTGGTGATAGTTTCAATATGAACATAAATACAATTTTACCTTCAGATATTAAACTACTGCTACACATCCTGCAGGAGAGGATTCACTTAAGCTTTGTGGCCAAGGTCTAAGACTGTTCCACTTCAGCTCTTATAGAAGCTCCCTTTATGATAGGAAGCTTTTTTTTCACTTGGTCTGGTATAAATTACTCCTTGCTGCAGCATATCATCTCTGAAGATTGACTAATTTTGAATTAAAAAGAAAAAGACTGGTTGGTAATAATTTCTGTGGTTTACTTTAAAGTTGCCTGCTCCATCTACAGACAAGAAAGTCGTCAAATAACATTATTATCTTTCTTTAAACTTTTGTATAGTTTCAGTGATAATATAGAAAGATGTTCAGCTAATTAAAATGATACTTAAAATTCACCATGTAGGTGACATTATCCTCTCCTGCAGATACTAAACCATCATCGCATGCAATTCCCTTATTTTCATATACCTTTTACAACCTCATCTAGTTTGTCCGGAGCTCTCCATCTCATGCCATCCATTTAAAATCGAAATTTATGACTATGATTTTCCTACTTATCGGTAGTATAGTCGTGTAGTATAACCATGTCCTCAAATACTTTATGAAGTATGTTGAATAAAAAAATTCATGGCTCTGCATAAAAGCAGAGATATCACACTCCATTGTGTATGCAAAGCTACTGTGGGTTTATCACTTCTCCAGAAAACTAACATTTGATTGAAGTAAAAAATTTACCATGTTTTCTCCATTTAGTCTTGCGGGAACAAAGGAAACCTCTGAGACCCACATCAGGCACATGTGCTAGCATGATGAAGTGAAACAATATTCAGGAATCACCCAAAACTGCTAAGTGCCAACTGAAAATCCAACTTGCAACTCAAAACTATTCATCTTTCAGAATCTTTTAAAAATAAATAAACATCAATAAAGATTTCCAACCAGTGAGAAATGAGAAATGAGCAGTTGATGACAACTTGCTTCTTGGCAATACTCACGACCATGAGCTGTCTTCTCAGCAACTTCATATGATGAGTCTCAATGGAGTAGCTCACAAAACTGATCGATGGTCTTATGCAGAGTTATGTCATCAAAGAAAAGGATGCAAAATGTGATCTATGCGATGGAGATACTTAATAGACTACATTTTAAAGCACATTTAAATAAAAGAGGCATCTGTTAATTGCTGTCCACACAAAAATATGTAGAAATCTTGTTGCACCACGGACAATTTAAAGCAACATCTGGCCTTTCTATACTTCTTTGAAACCATTAGAGTTGTATGAAAAGCATATACCTATTGCTGAAAATCTCTGAACATTCTACTTCAGCATGTACTAATAAATATGGTTCTGGATATGCATAACTTCTTCTTTTTATTAAAAAAAAAGTAAGAAAAGTATCCACATATTATATGCAGACATATAATGTGATCCTATAAATATCATAGAAAATTGCATGATTTACTAGATTATCACTAATTTAGCCCCATATATCATAACCTTCTTTAAAGCCAGTAACCAAGTGACTAGAGTTGACTATATTATAATGTTCTTCCCTTTCCTGCCTTCAGGTAAATCCACAACCTTAAATTTATGCAGACAGTTCCAGCTGCTTCCACATCCTAAAATTTTTGTAAGGCTCTGCTTTGCAACTCATGCTTCCAATTAGGCAACTTCTTGTCAAAGATGAGTGCATGTCAAATAAAGCTGAACAGTGGTGAATTTTCAAGGTACCAAACATATTAAAGAACTGTAATATCTCATTAATGCACAACAAATCAAATCCATGACTTCTAATTTCCACTATCAAAAACTAGAGTGCCCTATGAACAGGAGATAATAGTCAAGGAAAATTAGTAATAATGCTGGAAATTGATGTCATATGGAAATAAGTACAGTAAGAATCCTGGAGGAAAATTACAGGGAAAAAAATATCAATACTACCTACAAAAAGGTGAGAAATTGACTTTAAAGAAGTCGATCTTTCTTCACTACACACTAAATCATCAAATCGGACCCAAATTAAATAGGATAATTCTTACTGGTGAAGAACATTTAATTAGGTATTACAGTAGATTTTAAAGGAAACTCGCTTAGGGTAAAAGACAACTAGAAACCGCCTTAAGATTTGAAAATCACATTGCTGGGACATGGACAACTAATTATAGATCTTATACTCTTCACTTCGCCAATGTTCAAGCCTGCAGTATGAAGCATGATATCAATCAGACGGGTAAAATTGAGGGAAAGATGGTGTACTCTCTCTTCATTGAGCATATTTTACCAAAAATTTCTCAGACCAACAATACATGATATAAACTGGACCAAGTGATCAAATAACGATTGATGTTTCCTACATACTAAAGGGTACAAAATTCCACTTTGTTATCTTTTGATAGGTAAAAAGAACTTTCAAATATAACTAATCATAACAGATATATCAAAATTAAAAAGAAAAAGTTATCACTTGCATGGATATCAGTTTTCTCCATGGACAGAGCTCCAGCATTTTCACTCACTTTACCCACATTACCAGTGTCTCCCTGATCATGTGGAGATTGATCAAAGAATTTACTTCTGATGAAAGATATCATCAGAAAGATTGGGTAATTATTTCTGAAGTCTGTGAGTGACACAAAATGAGGAAGAATAGAATTAGAGAAGATGGGAATGGATCTTGTTCACAAATAAAGGCATATTGCCTGATCATACTAAGCATTCAGTGAAGTAAAAGATCATGGTAACTTAGTGGTAGCAGATAGAATGGAAACAGGGCCTCCTAGTAAAAGCTTTGCAATATTATGTTTAACCTACCGGTGTCAGCTTTCAGTATCAGGAGAGTGAAGCAATAAGTCAAATTGACAAGAGATTGTGCTAAGTTGAACAACTTTCTCCACAATAATTGTCACGTCTAGAAGCAGTTCAGCAGGTTCATACTTTGGCAAAAGGCTTATGGTTAAGAGAAGAGATCTGACATGGTAGATACATTGCAAAATCGCAAGATATAGGCCTGTTTGGATGGCCAATGAGATCATCTGCATAATATCTCCCATGTGCACAGGAAGGTGTGATCAGATGAAGCAGAGGATGAAGAAGTAGAAGAAATCGTGAGAGCCCATAGATCCTGCAATCCCGATGTCTATTGATTGCAAAGGTAAAAATTGAATGAGTTGGGGGAACATTTTTATTATGAAGTGTTGATAGATCATTGGAAGAAAAGGTCGATGGTAAATCTAAGAAGAATCATCAGAGGTTCCTCAAATTTAGAAAAATTATATGACTATAACCATAATCAATGAATCATTCCCATTGTATATGAGGCATCCTTTGTGAATCCTTATTTGGCGTTTATACAATATCTTCTTATCATTTAAAGGTCAACCACCGCCTTTTATCTGCTGAACATATAATAAATAAGAATCCATTTTAGTTAGATTACAAGCAAAGAACTCATTGCAAGACATTCTTATCATTTTTTAAATGACATCCTTATTGCTTTGAATAAGACAATCTTGCCTTTATTAACTTGAAACTATATATGTAAGTAAAGAAAAAAGAGAAACATGATCTACATACACGAACTTGTGATTTATTCACAAAGAAGAATAACAGTTTCCAGTACACGACCTCTACATATGGCCTGGCAGCAAGAACTGACAACCAACAGGGAGTGGTGTAAAAGATGAACATTTGGAAACATGAAAACACTCAAAAGGTTTGTGTCACAAGACCAAGGCACTTCCATTCAGAAGCTTTACCAACACAGCATCCACAGGTGGGAGCTACCAGTTCTCCTTCACAATTTTTGACTTCTCAAGTATAAACTTCCCTTCTTTGTACTTCTGCGTCTCCTCATAAGCTCTTTCATATTTCCAGCCCAACACTTCACGACAATCACAGCAGTAGATATCAGCAACCGTATGCAGTCCTGTCATTAGCTGCCTATCTTCCTTTGGCCCCACAACTATGTTCATTGTATGAGAAAACAGAAATGCGCGCCCATTCGTCCCCTGAGATCATTTTGGAGGTTGCAAAACATAGACTATATCATTCTCCGAGAGTGCAAGACAAGCAAAAAAAAATATGATGCATATATGTCAAACCAGCAATTCCCTTTAATTCAAATCCAGTATCTTCAGTTCCAAATCATTTTGAGAAATGTTTGCAATCTTGAAATTGAATCTTTAGAGAATCGCCAATAATGTGGCTTCATTTTCTCCATATGTGCATCGAACAATTTACGATACGGGAGGCATAGTATAGATGGAAAGAAACAATCTGCAAGAGTAATCCTAAATCACATCAAGTATAAGCAGAGTGATGCAAGTGTTCTTCACCTGAAAAGCTTTCGAAATGATATCATCATGAAGAGCAACATTGTTTCGGCAATTGAAACAGCTGTAAAATCGAGGCCCAACGACTTCAGCCATCAGCGCCCAGACCTTCTCGTCTTCAATTGCCCCAATTAGGAAAAATATGAATCAGAATCCAACATAAACGCGAGTATTTGCAACCACCAGAATGCATCTAAGACATCAAAGATTAGAAACCTAACCGCCCAACCTTCTCTGCAAAACAAAAAAATCAAATGGGAAATAAGCAAAATTAAACAAACCTCTAAGAGATAAAAGAACTTCTACCGCTTCCTCCTCCTGCCACTTTCCTGCAAAACCGATCTCCCATTATCCGATCTCCGACAACTTGTCAGGCAACGATTAAAATCCAAGAAAAAAAAACACGGCCGCATAAACCGAAATGATACGGGAGTTAGAGAATTAAGTTAATTAACCACTGAAAAACTCGACACAATACCATGGGAAACAGGGTTTACTAACCAAACAAGCGATGAATTATTTTAAAAATAATATACTGATAGGAGCAAAGTCAACTGGGAGTCTGGAGTATACATCAGAAAACTCAGGCATCCATCAACAATTAACAGATTAAAATTTGGTTAAAGAAAAAAAAGTGCATCACGCTGGAAACCATCAGGTGTGAAAGAAAATGAGGGGATTCCACCAAAAAAAAAAAAGAGAAAGAAAATGAGGGGAGAAAGAGATCGTGAAAGGGAATTCAAAGTCAACTGGGAGTCTGGAGTATACATCAGAAAACTCAGGCATCCGTCAACAATTAACAGATTAAAATTTGGTTAAAGAAAAAAAAGTGCATCACGCTGGAAACCATCAGGTGTGAAAGAAAATGAGGGGATTCCACCAAAAAAAAAAGAGAGAAAGAAAATGAGGGGAGAAAGAGATCGTGAAAGGGAATTCAAATCATAATGTGAACAAAAACCCATTAAAAAAAAAACCCGTCATTTCTTTATGGGATAAGAAGTTGTACATAATTTGTCTGAGAAAAAAAAAAAAGAGGTTTTAGAGATTTACCATTTAATCAACCATTGAACAAGCATACAGAACCGAGAGAAAATAAGACTGCAAAGAAAGAAAAAAAAAATTGATTCCTTTCTTGGAAGGCCCTGAAAAATATGGAAGAGAAGAACGAATTGTTGGTTAATTAAAGGAGGAGGGCAGGAAGAGGCAGAGATTAATTGAATGATGATCCAAGGGACCTGGCCTTCTGACGCCTTTAGCCGGGGAGAGAGAAGAGCGGAGAGGGGTTAGGGTTTTTTATTATTTTTCCCCTCTTCTTCTTCTCCGTCTTCATCGAAAATGCTATGTGCACCCCGAACTTTACCCAGAAGGCTGCAATTCGGGACTTTGGTGAACCGCTGAGGGATAAAGCCGTTACGCCCCACTTGTCACTTTGTGAACTTTTCAAGGGGATGCCATCTTTCGCGTGAAAACTTTTGTACTCCGGAATTCCGATCGCATCTAATTCCTAAATTATATTATCCCATTTAATACCTAAATAACTAATCGATATGTGTCGATTTGTTTGAGTCTGGACTCAATCAAGGCTTGGGCCTGTGGGGCTTGGTTGGGCCACTTTGGTCTCAAATCGAGTTAGATGAGGAACGAGCGGTCGGTAAGAAGCATCGAAGCTCGAAAGTGAGCCCCATGAATGAGTCAACTCTCGAGCCAAGAATGTGCTCGTATTCTTTTCTGTGAGTTGGGCTCGGAGCCTCGGGCTTATTTTCTATATTAATGATGTCGCTATATGGAAGGTAAATTTGGTTAAAGGCATGCTCATATTATCACTTATTTATTTTTGAAGATTATGAAAGTTACATAAAACTAAATAAGATCACAAATAGAATTGAATATTTGAATGTAGATTGAATATTTATATGTTCATATCCCTGTATTTATTTTTGGAAAGACTATATTTTTGACCCTTCAACTTTGCCCGTATATATATGTCCCTACTTTAGAAATTTTTAATTAGATTCCTAATATTGCAATTCATTTTGATGTGATCCTTTCATCAATCTCTTAATTAACACTATTAACTACTATCCATATTAAAACAATGAAAATACCCTATCACCCATGCTATCCTTCTTCTTCTTTTCTTTCTTTTTTTTTTTTTTTTTTTTTTGCTATAACGGATGGTTCATACACTTCTAGTATGGATACATCTAAAAAAGTCAAAAAACAACATATCACGGAGTGCTCTAGATAGCTCCCTTTTTTCGACCCATAGGGTTCTCCCGGAGTAATCGACTATATACAAGGTCATCCAATCCACAGCCTCATTAGTCTCTCTGTAAACATGTTGGCCTGAAACACAATATTGCCTCTTACTACGGCCCAATCGATCACGGATGCCCTTGAATCCAGCTGATAACTATGGCTGAGTCATCCTTAAGTAGTATTACTCTGGCCCACAAAATACGCCATGCATAACCCAGACCAGCCCACGCCACTCTCAACTTTGCCTTTAGAATAGAAGTGTCAAAGATCTGGCACCCGCCAGCAGCAACCACTCTAGAGTCCGAGCCCCTAATGACGAAGCCTACACCACCTCTCCTACCACTATCAAGCATGCCATCCTTCCTTCAAACACTTCTGCACGTCGATTTCATCCATCCCACCATTTTGCCCTCCTCCAAAGACCATCTGCCATCTCCTAACCTCTTCCTATCTTTCTCTTTAAAGCATCTTCATATATCATCCGTTACCATCATATTTGCATAAGTCAGAGATCACCAAAATATATAATTCTTAATTTTTAGCTTATTTTACTGGTTTCGATAATGATCGATAGCATAGATTTTTAGTAAATTTTAGAATCGAGAGAAATTGATACCTTCTCCTCTTAAAAGATATGTAGTACAACTCGTCGCATGTTCAAGAGAGAACTTGATACCTCCTCCGCTTAAGAGATACGTAGTGCATGTCTCGCCACATATTCTCGTATTCTGCACGTACTATTCAATATGATTTACTATCTCAAATTGCTTACGAAAAAAAAAAATCACATGATCCAAAAAAATAGACAGTTTATATAGCATGAAATAATACATATTTTGATCATTTGATGCATAGATTATAAATCTCGAAATCACATAATTTTTTATGTATAAACAGTTTGAATATATTAAATCATATCCAATGGCACGGATCATTGGTATGGAACATCCATTATTTAATTCAAAAAAGATATAAATTGATCACCTTCTTATAAAACAAACTAAAGCTTTAAGAGTATTTAACAACTTTTTCAAGGGGGTAACTACTGTCCAACAAAAAAGAACAAAAAGGGGACTGACCGCTCCTATGGATCAAAATTAATCAACCGTATCGTAGTTGGTGCCATAATCATTTTGCATTAACGGATCCCTAACACATTCACGGGTTGCTGGCTGTCGGTGATAGGTGACATCGATGTCATGTCTTTCATCATCATCCTTGTTATAACAACAAACCAATGCGCGCAAACTTGGTTTAACATATAATCGGAAAATTGACTTACTGTTCACTTGACTTCCACAAGAATATTAGCCCCGGTTCTCTCGAATATAACTCCCGACAACTTAATCGAATAAAATTATCTTTGGGATTCTTTTTCTAAGATCATGACTCGGGAAACTAGCAAACAAGTGGAAAAGGGGGATGCGATATCCACTAATTAAGCGACACATCATGCAAGAAACCCAGCCTTTCAGCATCTTCATCTTTCCGGTATTCCAATTGGAAAACTTTCTGCTGAAGTTTAAGCCTTGTGGTAACCCTGTGATCCATGGAATTCCAGGGTCTTTCCTCTCCTCTTCCGAATGATAAGTAATAAAAGATACAATCCAGTCAGCAGCTGAAAGATGTTGTACTTCTGCAATAGCTGTCGGACATCCTCTAATAACGGATGGCCGAGCACCTCTAGCTTTTTTTTAATAGAAATCACTCAATCAATTTTAGTGTATTTGCTTCTAGAATAATGCATCGGGCCTTGGGATCCCAAACACCCCACGTCGCTCTCAGCAGCCATCACCGCACATTTTGCACGACACCAGGATGAGGATAACGAACACGAGAGACGCGTCGCGGGCGCTGTGGACTTTCCTTTCGGCCCCGAGCCGTCCCGGTCGGCCAACCCAACCGAAACGCACCAAACACGAAGCCGAAAAGGCCTCGACCCCGCGAAGCTTCCACGAAACCTCCCCTCCAAGAATCGTCCCAACCAGCCAAGCGGCCCCTCCCTTCCTTTCCATAGGTCGCGGTCGTCACGTCCGGCCTTATCGCAACCTCCTCCTTCGTAGAAGCTGTTAAAAAGAAACTATTTTTTTAAAAAAATCGAATAAATACGCGGCTATTAAATAGGAGTGACCACTTCTTCATTGGCTGTCATAGACGAAAGCAAGAGAAAAGAAAACGCTTCTTCTTCTTCTTCTTCTTCTTGAGAGAGTAAGGAAAAAAGGAGTGATGGCGGAGGAAGGGGATCGGACGGAGGCCGTGGCGGCAGGGGAGATGGAGTACGAGGACTTGATGCCGACGATGGCGGAGAAGCTGGAGGCGGATGAGTTCGTGAGGGAGCTGTGCGGGGGGTTCCGGCTGCTGGCGGAACCGGGGAGGGGGCTGATCACGGCGGAGAGCCTGCGGCTGAACGCGGCGGCGCTGGGGATGGCGGGGATGACGGCGGAGGACGCGGCGGCGATGGTGAG
Source organism: Phoenix dactylifera (assembly GCF_051530095.1). NCBI lineage: Eukaryota > Viridiplantae > Streptophyta > Magnoliopsida > Arecales > Arecaceae > Phoenix > Phoenix dactylifera. Next base: position 32,378,489 of record NC_143195.1, read on the forward strand.
GGAGGGGGATCTTGATGGAGACGGGGCGCTCAACCAGACGGAGTTCTGCATCCTGATGGTGCGGCTCAGCCCCGGGATGATGGAGGACGCGGAGGCCTGGCTCGAGAAGGCCATCGCCAGGGAGCTCGCCAAACCCTCTTCGATTTGATTTAATTAGTTTAATTTAATTTAATTTAATTGTCTAATGTGGACATGGAAATCGAAGATGGTGACGAGATTGGCATGGCTAATCGCGTCCCTTGCCTTGCATATGTTTCCATTGTAATGATACTTGGTATTGGATAGAGTATATTGTTTTCAGACACTATTTCACTTTTTTTTCTCATATTTATTTATTTATCATTTTCAAGAGACTTCCGATCGTAGTAAAATGCTGTAGTAGATAATTAAGTTAAAGATAGGCTCCATCTTCGATTTATCAAATTATTAAGTACACTCAAAGTTACTTGAGGTTTGCCTTGTCCTCTCTTTTTGTCCAACAAATTTTGAGGCCAAAAGAATGCTTGTGTATTTCGAAACTGGCCTGGTCAGACCTAAATCCAGAGCATGACATGGCCGTGCTATCGAGGGATACAACTCATAATAACACGAAACCAAATATTTTATTTAGCTTCCAAATTCATCTCAAACAAAATAGAAGAATTAGAAATCTAATTTTATTATCCATTAAATGCAACTATTATTGGTTCAGTGCTTCAAATTCAAACATAAATACCAAACTCATATTTCTCAAAATTTAAAAAATTACTAAGCTACAAATTCATAATTAATTGAAAAACTAAAATTCTACTGTATATATCGTCAAGCTTGCTAGCACGAACTCTAAGTATAGACCATCCTTCGTCCCTACTGATCTTATTCGTCTAGAGAGGGAAAAATAAAAATAGAGATTTATGAGCAACATATTTCAATAAGTAAACGTTTCACTACCTTACCAGATCAAGCATAAGGTTTTGAAAGAATCAGTACATCATAATGTGAAAATAACAATTATTGCAAGATAGAATATTTCATAGTATTATATGATAAAATAAGTCATAAGTCAATCATGCATGCAATATCAACAATATGTCATAAACAGGGTTCCATGTGTATAACTTAAATAAAATTATAAATTATTTACTATTTTACCATACCATTGATCAAATTACTTCTCTCAGACTAAATGCTAAGGTCATTATTATATCCTAAATAAGGTCGTAATCGTCAAACACCAACCACTATTACCCATTGGTAGGATTGTATGCCAACTACTATTACCTGCTAGCGGAGTCTTATGCAAACTGCTATTACCTATAGGAAGCAAAGGGCAAATGACGGTAGTGGCCGGCTGGCCAAATTCGATTGAAGAAGACCAAAACAGGGGTGTCCCGTTTTGAAAGAAGTTTCGGCAATTGTCGGCTCAAACCAAAGGGAAAAAAGACCCAAAACATCCAAGAAGGAGGAGAAGAAGATAAGGACTCTTACCTCAGTCCGGCGAGGCGTTCCGGCGACTCTTTCTGATGGAATCGGAGGAAGAACCTTGGAAAGAATGCTTGGAATCGACGATGAACTTTGGCAATTTCAGTGGTGAAACTCAAAGGAGAAGGAGAAGGCCTTAAATAGATGATTCTTAGTATTTTTGGTTGGTCTTTGGATCACCCTAGGACTCCCTGAGTCTGGAGATATCGGAGGAGGAAGAAAACCCTAGCTGTCTCCTTGGATGGAGTCCGGGCCGCCTAAAGAAAAATGGATTAGATGTCACTTCAAGTCGAGTTTATCTTCCGGTAGATTCCTCCCAATTTTTGGGATGAAAGCTAGCAATTGAGTATATTCTTCTTTCAGGCAGATTAGATGGTCAAAATATAACTCCGTCACCTCCAATTGAGATCATTCTACTTTCTTTCTCCCTTTTCTTTTAGGATATATTAAATAGTTAAAATGTGACTCAATTATATACTCAACTTTTCTCTGGCCCCAATGATTCTCCAAAAATGAATCAATCCAAATTTGTTCAATTATTCATGAATTCTACGAAAATTCTGTGATTTATTCATAGCTAATTTAAGAAATTTTAGTGCGCTACAAATTAATGATGTCATATATTCTTACTAGCAGTGTTGTTTCTTATTATCATTTATTATTATTACCCTTTCTATCTTTTTTTTTGAGTAAATAAATTTACAAATATTTTGGAAAGCTCTTTTTTGTTTTACTATTTTCTTCTAGTCATAGATTGTCCAAAGTCTTTCCAAACTCTTAACGGATTCATCAGATATATATTTTCTGAATTCCATATCATTTATCTCTAGCCGAATTCTTCCCAAATGCCGAATTAAGTGACTATAATACAATGAATGCCAACCTGCATCTGCCCACAGAAAGAAATCTCAGTTCTCCAGGTCCAAGTAATATCGTCGGGGGTTAAGTTAGCCCATGGGCAAGGGTTCTATATTTCGGTCCAAGACCTCCGTGAAATCTCTGTCTTGGCAACACATCAAGCACGGGCTTGCCCATCATTTCATACTTAGTTTACTACACAAGGCAAGCCCACACAGTTTCTTTTTCTTTTTCTTTTTTTTTTTTTTTTTGGTACAACAGCGGGTCACACTCTACGTGTGTAGATGCAACCAATAAAATCAGAAAACAAAAGGCCAAAAAATAGAATCGGCACTGCATCGTGTACCATCCATACAAATCCTCCAGAATGGTGAGCCACATAGGAAGCAATCCAGTCTGCTACACTGTTTATTTTCCGGTAGATATGCGTGGCCTGCTGAGAGCCACACTCCTCCAGTAGTCTGCGTATATCGAGTAGCAATGGCCTGCCCTCGCCAGCACGTCCCCGACCCCGGATCCAGTCAATCACTTTAGCCGAGTCGCCCTTAAGAATGAGTCGGTCCACTCGCAAGATTCTCCAGGCAAAGAAGATGCCCTCCTAGGTGGCTCCGAGCTCAGCACACACCATAGAAGGGCCGAAAATTTGCTGACCTCTCGCCGCCACAAGTCTGGACTCATGATTCCGGATGACAAAGCCTGCGCTTCTGCATCTCCCGTCCTCAGCCCACACAGTTTCTTAGGAAATAACTTCTTGTCCCAAGTAATATGATGCTTACCCTTCTTTTGGGCATAATTATCCCAAATAAACCCTCGGTAATCTTGGCAATTTGGATCCAACACACCGTCATGGATCCAAGTAGAAGCCATCCAATAATTTGGTACAGAACCCAAGATTGAAGAAGGGTTATACGTCCACTTAAGAGAGATGCTCCCTCCTCCACCTTGACAATTTCTTTTCAATTTTGTGCTGGATTTCATTAGCATCACACCTAAAAGTACGCTTACCAACCTAAATAAGTAAAAAGATTCATATTTCTACATATTATTTTGCTCAGTCTACGACGAAAATGGTTACATGACAGCAACGATGTATTAACTCTCTTTACCTTTTGATCCGTGATGACATGATATTGCTCAAGTACTTTTTTTTTTTTTTTTTTTGGTGAATAATGCGCGGGGGGGGGGGGGGGGGGGGGGGGGGGGGGGGGGCAACCTACCCGCGTGGTAGTCCCCATTGGGCCCCTCTTCCACCAGAAAATGTTTGATGCAGGTCGCAACTTTACGCGTGCCCTCTCTGACCCATGGGTTACCCCACGTCTGAGTACGTCATTCCAATGCCACATCGGTACTAGCAGATCAGAAGTGCTCCCACCAGCAGCGTCCAAGCAGGGGGCATCCGGTCCCCATATTTAATTGACGCCGGCAAGTTTCGAATCTGGACCACTCTGGTGAAAATAAAGCCCTGTTCCATCTATGCTACCACTTTGGTGGCTTGCTCATGCACTTGACCGACGGCATTAGTCTTCCATTGCCGCTCTTGAGAAAAACAATGGCATCATCTCCATAGAATATATGACAAATTCTACTTCTGTTTCCAATATCGATGCCCTGAATAGCTCTCTCTTTTATCTTGGAAATCAGTAATCCAGTGAGAACCTGAGAGCAAGAAGAGACGAGGAGACAGGGGATCACCTCATCTTCTCTCTATTTGTTATTTCTTGCTTGAAATAGGCAAATGAGCTTCCAAAAAAAGATGATAAAAGGAGGTAAGCGCCCTTCGGTATAGATTAGACTCAACCTTCCACCATCTTGGCACTGAAAGACAAAGTATAGATGGGAGCAGGTTCATGCATTTCCTTTGCACTACCATTCATGGCTTAAGCCAAGTACACCAAAGATCAAAAAACCAGCTCATTCTGGCCAATGCTATGGCTTCCAAGTCTTCCACTGCCCCGAATTTCACCACCCTAGGTGTTGTCTGCCTCGAAACAAGACAGGAGTTATATATTCTGCATGAAAATATGATTCATCTTTCTTCACGCAAATCTGTTGATGGATCATGCAATATGAGATACATATAGGGCTCGTTTGATTTACGGAAAGTATCTTTCCTTCTAGAAATATGATTTCTGGGAAGCAGATTTCAGAAAAGAGAATGCCTGGAAAAGTACTTTTGGCATGTTTGGTTGACAATGGGAAAGTGACAGATTTCCAGAATGCTTATATTTGGTTGATCATCCACTTTTCTAGAAAAGTTATATATAATTCCTATTATACTCTTAATAAAAATTAGGCCTTTGATGCCTCTTTAATGTCGAAGGATTTTTTTGAGAAAAAATAAAAATGGAGTGATTTACGGCTCACGGAAAAGTAACTTTTCTGTGTTTTTGATTTTTCCATGAAACATGGAATTATAATCCTATGGAAATACAAATTTTCCGTCTCTCTCCTTTGTAAACTCCAACCAAATAAGAGGGATCGCATTACTTTTCCATTGACCATATTTTTCCCCTCCTTTTTCCGCGAACCAAACGCGCCCATATATAGATAAATAAAAGTTGGAGTGCTTTGAGATCCAAGCATGTAAGATTCAATGGCTGATGCCATAAGAGAACATCAACCAATCTTTCACATGAAATGGAGAAATTATTCCTTAGACTGGGTCTACCACATTGGCTATAGAGTGAACCTATAACGGATTGCCACTAGACATGCCTTCCACCTCAGCTCAGAGTTAAATAGAAACTAAACCGAGGATGCGGCTGAGCTCCGTCCACGTTCGAATCTTCTCGTTCGAGCGCAACCCTTCCCACTCCTCCTGAGCGCTGCCTCGCAGAGTGTTCGTCCTCGGTGTTGGGGATTCCGATCTCCTACTCGAGGACCATTCCCTCGTCTCTGTCGCCGCCATCCTCGGCAATGGCGGCTAGGTAATCAAATTCGCCATCGTTGGCTTCCTCCCACATTACGGGAATTCAAGATCCAAGGAGAGGATTCTAAGCTAGCGTTTGGAGAGAAGGGAGGCCATTGGGGTTTGGGTGGCTGGAGATGACGGAGGAGGAGAGGACGACGGCGATGGTGGTGGTGGTGGTGTAGTGGGAAGTTAGATATTTCGAAGGGCATGAGAATTCTAGAAGACAAAACTGTTCCTTAGGCTGAGGTGGCAAGCATGTGTCCACATGACGAGCCATTATAGGCAATGTCTACAGTTGAGCTAGTAGAACATGCATTAGGGAATAATTTCTCTTCAAAATGAGGCATGGCGGCACTGTTTTTTTTTTTTTTCTTTTTTTTTTTTTTTTTTCTTTTTGAAGGTTGAATAGAGGAAATTAGAACTTCCCCCATTGAAAAAAAAAAACATTATTAGTAAATAGAAGCATATTGTACAGCACTAAGGTTATTAGGACTTATTGGTGGGAGTCAAGAAAAGGAGAAAAAAAAGCAAGCACAGATCTCCTGCAATGCATGGTTTGCACTGTAGAGCATCAAACAAGACAGCCTAATATATCATATACAATGCATCTTATCTGATAACCGTTTATGATCTTCTGATGGTGGCTATCGAGTGCTATATAGGACTCTACAATACAAATAGTGCACTGCAGAGGATTCTCGATCGTTATCCTGACCTGTCACTTATTTACGAACCTAAGCCTGTTTAGGCATGATCTATTTTTTTAACAGTGGTGTAACATATATAGACCTAGTTTATGTCCCAAAGGAAGAAGCTTGAACGAGCAAACAGATCATCCGGCTCACTCAATTTACTTCTTGGACTCTGATCACCCAGACATGAAACCAAGAAAGAGGGTTTCCTTGCTCACATACAAATTTATTCTTGAAGAACACCATATATTCTCGAACTCGTAGACGGGAGAACATACATCAAACAGATTCTGCTGGCAAGAAACTATTCAACTATTCGAAGTCAGGACATACATAGATATGGAGGCAAGATATCCCTTCTTATTCGACTATACCGAGTACTCCTTCATTTATGGTTGGGTGTCCTCCCAACCCCAGAAACAGACCGGATCTTCTCCTTCACGCGTTTGATATAATCCTCTACTTTCTCATTAATATTCTTCTTTGACCCTTCATCTGCTGCCGTAGCCGCTGCCTTTGGTGGTGCTGGTTGCGGTATTGTCGCTGCCTTTCGTGCTGCTGGGGTCGGCACCGCCTTGTCGGAGGCCTTCTGAACTGGCACTGATATAGGCGGCGGCGGCGGAGTCGTTGGCTTTAGTGCAGACTTGGGAGCAATAGCCTCTGATGGTTTCTTCTGATCAGTTGTAGGTGGTCTGGGTTTCTTCTGAGGGCTCGGTTCTTTTATGCCCGAGCCCAAAGAGTGGTTTGGCGAAGGATTGGTGGTGGCTTCGGGTTCTTGACCGTGGAGAGCGAGGCGGCGATGTGGTCGGGAACCAGGGTTGAAGGCATCGAAGACCTTCTCGCACATGCCTTTGTGGCTGGAAGTGGTTGTTTCCTTCTTCTCCATCTGGTGTAGAAGAGAGAGAGGGGGAGAGATTGGATTAGTTATGAAGATGGCGAGGTGAGAAGGGTGGTGTATTTAACGAGGGATGGGGTGGTAAGGAGTGATGGCTCCAATCTTGCATGGGTAGTGAGAACGCTGGATGAGAGTTAGCATGGAAGTCGAGTGGGTGGGGAATGCATTGCTTTGCAAGATGCCAAACGCCACTACTAAAGCGTAGTCTTTTTACGTTATCAGGATCATATTCTTCGCTGCTTTTCCGGAATGGAGATGGTCTGTCGTTTTGTAGTTAAATCAGTAAGGAATAGCAGATCATAGAATGTTATTGGTAAACATTGGTGAATGACTGAAAGGTACTGGGCATCAGAGATATTGGTTTTGGAGTAAACTGCAAATTGAGAACAGTAGAAAACAGCTGTTATTCGAATCACGTAATGGTGAATTCTAATCGGAATCTTTATCTTTAATACGTGTTAGAAGGTAAAAGATATCAAATTGATGGTGGGAATTATTCTCGCCTTTGTCTAATGACTCGACAGCACGTAGATGGCGTGGCGACTATCAAAAGTAGAAAGAGGAAATGACAAAGCAGGTGATTTGAGCAACATAGGCGAATCACATCACCATCAAATAACTATACCGAAGGAGGGTTGCATGACGACACCATTAATTAGCCTGTTATCCAAAAGGCAGACCATCTAGGTTCAGTCCACATGAATCCTCCTTTTGAAAATGTCCAATGTGTCTATGAACAATATCAAAATGAAGAGGTTCATAGAGATTCAACTGTTCCATAAATCCCAAGGAAGATGTGGATTGATGTCATGGGTCAAAACACTGTAAATTAGGCTTATCTTGTAATTAAAGGCTTAAAATCTCACCCAAAAAGTTGTCGAAATGTATTATTTCGATCTCTTGGCCCTGTATATGTACCCAAGATCTATCTAATATAGAACTAAATACATGCTCGTACGAATCCTCGTATACTTTCTCCTCAAAGCCCTACTATTCTCATCAAATTAAGGATTCAAATCAAATCAAATACAATCATAAATACCATGATTAGTCTGTTGCCTGCTCTAAAAAGGTTTATGTTGTAGTATTCCTTAATCGATAAGGGTCGTTGACTAGATCTGCTCTAATACCATTTGTAATGATCCTGAACTTTATCCAAAAATGCCCGTCAAAAAATATTATTTTGGTTCCTTGGTTCTGCTATGTAGTCAAGATCAACTTAATATATGATCAATATATACTAAACACAAACCTGCATGAGTCCTCATTTATCTCTATAGGCAATACTAACTCCATATAGCAAAGGAGAATACCCACCTTTGGATTCTGAAGAGATGTTATGTGATGGTTGTTTTTAGCTAAAGAAGTATCGCAATTTAAAAATATATGAAATAGTTTAATGTTGTACTTAAATTAGATCGTTGAATAGGGGCTTCGGGTGAAAGGACTTTCTGAGTGAAAAGGATAATTGTTCCTAAAAACTAAATTTCATCGCCTAAGGTATTTGGTGAAGAAAAAAGTTTTATTGTCAAGTTCGTAGCCAATGCCCCGTCACTAAAAATCAATACGAAAATAGTAATTCGTCACAAAATATTCAACACTTTGACGAAATGAATCTTGTTGCTAACATATACATGACAGAATAATTCGTCGCTAAAAGCAAGTAAACAATGTTGCCTAAATATCTATTTTACCACGAAAAGTCGTCTCTAAAAGTCGCATCCATTATTTTTTATTATGAAAGTAATTTTTTCCATGACGAAAGTATTATTGTCATAAAATATTTTGATGATAATTTTTTTTATCACAAGACGATGGTTATTAGTGACAATACTATTTCATCACTCAAAATTAGACATTTGGATGGAAATCTTTTTCTAAATCCGACTGGATTTGTGTATGGCATTGAATATGCTTACAATTTTAAATATGGGAAGGAATTTTATATACATATATATATATATATATACACACATTTATAAAGGATTGACAAATCAAGTATTTGGATGGAAATCTTTCTTTTTTTTGTTTGTACGCCCTACTACTTGGCCACTATAATAACATTAGCTTATAATATAAAGTTATAGATTGTTATACTTATTCTAAACTTGTTCGTATTATAAAATATTTATAATATTTAATAACTTTATTTATAATATATACTATAATATATTTGAATAATAAATTGAATTAAATTGTATTATAATAATATAATATAGGATAATGTAATGTAATTTACATGATTTGTTGATGAGCATTTTAATCACTACAATATTTTTATTAAACCAAAAACAGCCAAATAGAGTTGTTGAAAAAAAAAAAACTCCAAAATATAACTTCTCCTAAGTAGAGTTTTTCTTAGTTTTTTAGAAAATCAAAAAACACTTCCCAATATTTTTCCAAATACTCTCGTATCTCTTGAAAGTACTTTCTGCCCTCTATAATGTATTTTTTGATTCTCCAAAAGGTCTTGCATATAGGGCCTAAATGTACCGATGTGTTTCGGGATACAAGGATGCCATCTGATCTTAATGCTGAAGAATTAGCTTGCTAACTAGTTGCTAGTCCAATTCCTCCTTGTGATAGCCATGGTTCGGTCCACACGATCAAGAGTCACAAAAGAAACCGTTCACCACTATATGAATTTTCTTTATTTTTTGATATCGAAAGGTTTGTTATCATTCTTCCGAACTTTGGTACTCGGCAGCTCCCTGACAACCTCTTCGATCTCTGGCATAAATGGAGGGAAACTGTTTCGAGGAACCATTCATCACTAGCGATTGACACCCTTCTCTGCATCGGACTCTGGTGTAATTGGGAAGAACGCGAGCGATCATCGCATTTTCAGGGTCGAGGCAGCGGCGAGTAGGGACTAGGGAACTGGCAAAACAAGCCGTCCTCCTTTTTAGAGACTGGACCTCCACTCCTCAGAATGTTGAGATCCTCGGGACGGCTGCTGCCTTGCGCTTGCCCGAAAGCACGACCGGTTCGCGGTGCAAATTCACGTTGAGGCCATCTCCTGAGCCCTGCATGGGCAGTGTGCGAGTGTCTGTCTCATCATTTCCCAAAGAGGGCTCCTTTTCATGTCCTCGATGTGTCATCTTCACCCGATTTCAAAGGCTCTCAGGCGATCTTCGCTCGCGTGAAATCCCTCAGCTCTCACCAAGAAGATGATGTCTTGGTCCTACTGAAAAAGTTGAAGCCTCTCCCATCTCATATATACGATGTCATCAAGACGGGTAGAGAACTCACCATTTCTTGGCCTGGCATGCGATCAGAAAATGGCGGAATGGGGCTCAGTCACCGCTTTGCTCCTCTCCGGGTCCGTCACCTCTTTTGCTCTTCTTCTGTCCCTTTTTTTGTTATGTTATCCCAATATCTCTGTATATGTATTTGTTTTAAACTTGTTTGAGTGATGAAGCTCGGGGGAAGTACCTTACTTCCCTCTTTTACAATCAAGAGAGAGAGAGAAAGAGAGATGATTCGCATGATTCCTTCACTGATGTCACAGGCGTGTAAAATAAACCCACATTAGAACCGCCATGAAAAGCCAGAGATGCCATCGACAACAAGCAGGAAAAAATAATGCGTCTGAAAACAAACAGCCATTCAGCTTAAGAGAACAAAAGGAAACATCTAAAGACCGACAGCCATCCATGTTTTCGGACAACCCTCCCCTTAAGACCACTAATCCATCAACCGGCAATTTGCCATCCCAGAAAGACGGGCTCGCTTCCGTGCTCTAAAAGCATGGGCTGCTTTATCAGTAACGGATGCCTACCTAGTTATCTCAGAAAACATATGCCTGCTTAGCATCCAGAAGGCCGCATATATGATGCAATCCATAAGGGACAAGCAGCCAATAGCACTAACTAAAATTATTTGGAGAGAAGAATAAGAGAACAAAACCATTAGCAATTATCTTATAAAACCCTAAAGAAGAAACTAACATCCAGTCATAGCAGTATAGATTTTACAAGAAAAAAAAGGGGCAAGAATCTAATACCCAATTATAGAATATTACATAACCACATTGGTGCACTTGCTAAGACTGACCAGAGAGTAGAAGGAACAGATGCAGAAAAGTCTTAATAACTACTGGTGATTTGCTCAAAATGCAGAACTTCTCACAGAATCCAGATGCTTCAAGTCCTAGACCTCCGAACAGGAGACCGGCTGTATAAAAAAACACCATGATAAGTTGATCAAACAAACCATTGAAAGTTATCTTAATACCAAAAAACTACCATAGCCATCAAAAAGAGATTTCACTGAAACACGCATAATAAAATAACATGAATATTCGTCTCGAATTGTGCCCCCATTATGAATCTAACTGTTCGATATATTGGCCTAAGTTCAAACCCATATAATTAAATAAAATTTGAAAGTTTTCAATTGACTTCTGCACTACTTCATGCATGCGGTGGTTGAACATCCAAAAGCCTAAAAGCACCTACGCAATCAACACCCAAGAAGGTAAAAACAAATCTGCACAGGTACAGATAACATCAAAAATATATAGCACAACAACTAAGTTTTGCAGTCTTCACCTTGGATAGCGATCATAATCAGGACTTCTGCTCCTACTATATGACGGTCCATCATATCGATCATACACAGGACTACGAGCACGACCATAGTCAGGACTTGGGCGCCCCCTGCGGTACACCGGACTAGGAGAGCGACCATAAGGGCTGTCATGCCTTCCATAACCACTTCTTCTAGGGCTGTCCCGCCTGTCACCATACTCCCCATCATCCCTAAAGGCATACTCGACTGATACCACACGATCCAATATCTTGCTGCAAAGTGGAAAAGAGAAAAAGATGATGATGACTTCCCATCATCATGTACTAAGCTTTCATGCAGTATACTTAAAACTCATGGTAAAAAACACAGACAGAAAATAATAGGCAGCAAAAATGAAATTTAAGTACTTCAAAAAAATTGAAAAATATTAATAACATTACAAAAAAGAAAGCACAAAGACATAAAATTATCATATCTGATACACATAACTAACATTGCCATAACTTGTTTCAATGGCTTAAAACGTGCATAACCAGCTTCACAGTCAATTTCAAGATGAGTAGGCAAACGATACACTGGAAACTAATCTAGGTACAAAATCATCTAAATCTGACACCCATATCAAAGCATTTTATAGGCAAGCACAAGATGAGCTCGCCCTAGAACCAGAACATTCATAATGATTCAAAAGGGAAAAAAAAGACCTCAGGCATCATGACTACAAAGCACATAACCCCTTACAAAAAAGATCATAGCGTCTAATAGTAATTTTCCCAGTTGACCCCAACTGGAAAAGCTCAAGATCAAAAAAATTTGATGAATAAAGAGACCCCTGGTAGTGTGCATTGACAAACGTGTGGACCCCAAGACAACCAAAAAGAAAGATTAGACTAAAAAAATAAGAAAAAGTTTGGATATTGGTGGAAGACTAAGAATTAAAATTAAATAATTAAAAATGTTTTGGTAAACAGGAAAATTCAACAACTTTCATATAGCATTCTGAATAATATGTTAAACATTAAAAAGAGTTGTCGCCAGTTCAAAAGAAACAACCTATCATCAGTAAAACTGAGAAAAAACCTTCATAATAGAATTTAAGAATAATTTATAAAGAACTTTATACATCAATCAAGAATGCAAGTCACTAAAAGGATCACAAAGCAAATCATAAATAGGCACAATTTGGTTTATGATTCTTGCTACCCGCTCAGAGTCCCATTTGTAATGGGTATGTGTGAGCATGAAAAGGAGATTGATCTATAATTATCTTCCAAATATTTCTGATCACTAAACCTGTCAGTTTTAACGTTAAGTATGCAGAGATACCTACTCATCACCAACATGGATTATGCATGTGCTTCCTAGTGTATGTGCGAGACAGACAGAGAGAGAGAGAGAGGGCATGCAGAAATCCTCTATCAGAAGCAGGACCCATGCTCCAACTAGAAATTATGTCAATGAGTGAGATGCAGAACTACCAAATATTCAACAGATGATTGCAAAGAAATGCGACAAATATACTACCCCACAAACTAAATACCAGTTGACTAACAAGTGATACCATAAGTAACATGATCAAGCCTCTGTCGTAACAAAGACATGCAGGTCAAAGTAAATGTAAGACAAGCACATGCACAACAGTAGCATGCTTGTTTTATTGTTAAACAAGAAAATGCTTGTTTTATTGTTAAGCAAGAAAATGCTTGTTTTATTGTTAAGCAAGAAAATAAACACCAAAACTTTTCCAAACTGTTGCATAAACAATTTCGGCATGAAAAACATAAATGAAGCAAAAGGGGAGTATGGAGGCTAACCTCATATTTGTACAATCAAGGGCCTTTGTCGCTTCCTCCTGGGTTTCAAACTGCACAAATGCAAAGTTCCTCCTAATCCGAACATTTAATATCGTCCCGTAAGGTTCAAAATGCCTTTCAATGTCCCTGACTCTTGTACGGATTGGATCAAAGTTGATAACAAAAAGTGTTTTAGTAGGCCTCATGTTTCCCATTGACCTAGAGCCATCACGATGTCGTGGACCACGTTCTCCTTGCTAAAAGAAAATACTCAGATAAGCAATCATCAGATGCATAGCAAAGCTATTGCCAAACCCAAATCAACATGCCCAAGGAAAACATCATTAATTGAACCATACAAATTTATAACTAAGACAAATAAAAGTTTAAAGAAAGGAAAATTTTCTTTCCGGAAAGAGAAATTACCCTTGACCACTCAACTGACAGTCTGCGCCTACTGTAGCCAAAAGGAATATTGTCTAGGCCTCGAATGGCATCTTCAGCATCACGTTCATCTTCAAAATAAACAAAAGCATACCCTGCAACAAACAAGTATTATAAGATAGAGAACAGCATAAAAGCGATTTGCATCATTTCCATTGCCCAAGTGTCAGTATGATATCCAAATCAGGTTATATTCCTCATGAAAACAGAAATACTACACCTGCATATATCTGTAGGCCTGAACATTAGTATGTGAATAATGGAATCCATCTAAGGTAGGAACTAAAACATGATGTCATATGAGTTAATTCCAAGGTAAGTAGTCACTGCCAAGCATGCTTCACCAGAAACAGTGTAGGCATTCGGCTGGCATGGCATGATGATATTGGTTGGCATGGCATGATTATATCGGTTGGCATGGCATGATGATATCGGTAGGCATGGCATGATGATGATGAGTCCTCAACAATCATGCTCGGGCAATGGCCACGTTGGACAATGCAGAGATGAGAAACGGATGTTCATGTGAAAGAAATGAAGAGTGCCGGTAGTGAATGGAAGGAGCTGATATGCTGGCAGGAAGGTTTCCTTTGACACGGAAGGTTTTTTGCATGGTAGTGCTGAGCCCAGAAAGAGCTCGATTTCCCTTAGTAGTTCCTGCGTCAAAGCAAACATTTAAATATAGATGTCCTTCAAACAGAAATTGCAGCACTGATCTTGTCCACAGTCTGAAATTTACACAGTGGATGTATATAACATTATGTCAGCCATGTTGAGAATTACAATTCTGTTGTGGTGAAATAATCCAGTTTTGACATTACACGCTAAAGGAAATAGCACTAAAGTTGCAGTAACTTGTAATATATCTTGCTGTATCTATGGAGAATAACAGAACAAGGAAAAAGTTACACGTGCATATGCATATAGGTGATGTGTGAACCACAAGCTGGCCACCTGAATCCTTGGCCCCATATATGAATCTGCACGACCATGTCAAGAGTGCTTTTATGATTTGTAGTGCGTGTATGCAGCCAAAGCCAATACATGCAAGTACACCTAGCAGTCACCACTAAAAAAAAAAAAGACTCTTCATAAAAATGTTTAATAACAACAGAAACCAGCCACCACACATGAGTAACAGCATAAATATGAATGGCTCTAAATGTTCAAGTCACATAATCAACCTAGTTATGACCTGTCCACAAACTACATAGAAGGGCAAGCAATTTGATATCCTACACTGCTCATCATGACATACAAAAGACAGAGTGCATTCAGACATTTTCAATTGTTTTTCAGGATTTATTACGCGCTCATCAACTAAACACTACATGGTTTTTCTCAATAATAGAACCAAATATCTTCTTTGATCTGTGATCAGGGAGTATTGAATCACTTCCTTTTTGCTCTACATCTGTTTCAAAATATGCAGAATACAGATAATATGTACATCATCCACTTGGATGATCCAGCATGCATTTTGTCACAGGACACCACGAGACGAAAGTATCCTCACATATGAAGATGGAAGAGATTAAAACATATCACGACCATAAAAAATTTGATACCAATAGGAAGGTAATGTTTGAAGAATCTTGTAGTGATGAAGGGTGTAATCTTAGTAAGAAGGTTCTGACAAAATATATTAAATAGGCTAACACTAATTGACAGAAGAGGGATTCTTGTTTGCATTTTTATATTTGGGATTTTTTATTAGACACTACTCTTTAAAAAATATTTCAAATTTTATCCATCAACTAAACTTACATAATTAAAATACCAATAATCCCACAACTCACGTTGTAAAACCACTATAATGGTCACATAGTCACTTTGTCAACCAAAAAATCTAACTGTTCATAAACAAAAATACCTAGAACAACCACATTACAACTTTAAAATAAATAATATAGTACACATACTGCTTGTGTTCCGACTCATCGTCCAAATTTCCTCATAACATATTTTAATCATTCAATAACATTGCACCCCTTTTCTCTTTCAATAAAGAAGACGCAATATTAAGAAGAAGAAGAATAAGAAGCAATATCTGAACAACCAGAATTAACCTACAAAAATATGAAAAATGACTCAACTACTTGATCCCATAAACATGTGCATAAATAACGATAGAACGTGACTTTTATGAAATTGCCTAGCCGTTCTTTTCTTCTATATGGAGAAGGCGGAGGGGGGGGCAGCAAGCAAGGAGGTAGTTGAGGTGAGAGAAACATTTGGATGGGTACAAAACAGTCACTGGTAAGCCATAGCTGCTCCGATAATGCCATTCCAACTTCTCCTGTTACCAAGTTTCTCCATTTTAGGTCTTCTCTGTAAGTATGTCAACACCATTCACAGTTCAGCTGAAACAATGAAGGCTCCATTGATCATCAGCTAAAACAACGAAGAGTCCCAATTTTGTTAAAGTTTAATGAATGCATAGGTATATGCTGGAAAAGAGGTCAACTAATGAAAAAAAAAAAAATCTTGATTAACTTTTAACCCATGGTTATTTGTTGAATTATTTAAATTTTTTTCCAGAAGCAGAGAATTCAAAAGACAAAATTAACTAAATATTCAAGCAAACTTTCTTTAAAAGTACTCTTAAGTTGCTCACAACACAATAGTTTCACCCAATAGTGAAAGAAAATAAGAAGCAAAAAGGGTCTCCATCCAAATGTCTACACCAACATAAAAAGTATAACAGGAAGCATTAGCAATAGAAATAAGACCATCTCGTCCAAGTAGTCAACCAACAAGTTCGCTTTTATCTAAAATCAACAAATGTATCCAAGTCTACATTTAGTCATAAAGGAGATATGATAAATTTGGCCAATAGCAACTGCATCCTGAACACAAAGAATCAACCAAAAAAAAAAACTTAAAAAACAAAAAGGGCATGCCAAAGAGATAACGACCTGGATGCAAAATTTGTTTTAATCTGCATTACACATATATAGCTTGGTGCAAAATCATGCCTAAATAAGGGTGTAGGTGATCATTAAAAGGAAATAGAAACTGAACAAACAAAAGTCAATTTTCAGATAGTCAATTTTTGTCCTCTACAAAATTAACAAACAAAAATCAATTTTCAGAGTCTCACAATAACTTGACATAACTGAACTCATGCAGCATTATATACTCCCCTGAATCAACAAATAACCCAACTTAGGCAGAAACTGAAAATGTTTCACTACAAAAATGTTCATAACTCAACATTGCAGTAATCAAGCAAACAAATGAATGCAGAGTTGAATGGTCACACTTCATCATATAAACATGGAAACATATGATGATCCAGGACTCCTCACAAGGGTTAAATTTCATGACTAGGAAAAGTTTTTAGATTCAAGAAAATATCAGAGATGAAAAAACTACGGGAACAACAAAGAACTTTTAAAACACTCGAATGTAAACAAAATTCAGAAAGTTTCCAATATTATTTTGTGAAATACATGTGAGAATCAAGATTCATCACAAAAATTGCCAGGAACATCAGAAGCATTGTCCTTTCACTGACTCGATAGAAAATCAGGAAAAACTCTTGGCATAAGATGCAGGAAAAACAAAAGAATTTTTTCATATACTATTACATATGTCAATACTAAACATATTAAAAATTTAATAGCTACAGAGTTATACTATGTAAAGGAAAGATTGCAGAAACTTGTAACCTCTGAGCAGCTTTCATAACTCGCTTTAATAGAGTCAACAGATGAAATTCACACAGATTCTCAAGATGTAGTATTTATGATTTCACTATGAAATGATACTCCAATACACAGAAAACATACATACCTAAAAGTCAAGTATATTGACAATAAACAATTAATTGTTAACTGCATGTGATGTAGAATATTTATTTTTTATAATGAATAGAAATTTAATAGATGATATCATGATGCCAAGCATTCTTCGAAAAAATCCCAGACACGAAGCCATGAATTTTCTAAATTGACAAGTGGAAAACCCTTTTTCGGCCACAAAGTAATTTGCAAGGGAGGATGTGGACAGCAATGATATATTTAACCCATAGGATGACTAGTTTTTGCTTTTTACTCATGGCAGTAACCCCTGCTCGTGCATGAGGTGCTGATTGGCATGGTTAAAAAATGGAATTGCAGCACCTCTGTGTGTGGGGAGTGCATTTTAAAGTGACAGAACTCATCATTTACCCTATCATATCAAAAACAAATTGAACTTCGATTTCGGATCAATGGACAAATTCCCTCATCCTTAAAGACATGCAAACCAAAAGGCTAACACGTTAAACCAACAGAAGTCACAGCGCTGACGATTCAAATTTCAACATACGTCAAACCCAAAAAAGATCCTTTCGAGTCGTCACCTCAGATGGATCTTTCCGGTATCCTTCCATGTGAAAAACCCTCTCCTTCCAGAAGGGTCTCATAGAACTGAAGATCAAGAAAGATGATGGTATCCAGAGATAAACCGCCCAGATAGAGCAAAAGACACAAAATTCTCCAGAGAAGAACATCGGGTCAAATAAAAATTAAAAGAGAACGGAGAAATCCACCAGATTTCATGTCGATGCGATCCACCCTTCCATATCTGCCGAAGAGCCGCTCCAGCTCCGACTGGCGAGTATCGTAGTCGAAATTTCCGCAGAACACCGGCCTCATACTTCCAAGTCTGGCCAAACAAAACCACCCAAAACCTAAATCCGGAGGCGACAAAGATGAAGAACAAGAAACAACGAAACGAAAACCTCTTTCAACCCCACATGAAGTGAAAAACAATCGCAAAAAAACCCTAAATCTACAAAGAATAACCTCGGGAACAGAATTGGAGGAACTCACCAAACCCTAACCCTAACCCTAGAATACGGAGGGGGGGATCGTACCTTTGTTCCCTAGTGCAAAGAAACCCTAGCGACAAAAAAGAAGAAAAGAAAGACCTCCGGTCGTCAATGGGCGAGGGTGCGTTTAAATAGGAAGGTTTGGGGGACCCTTTTTGACGGGGCCATGTGGAAAATTTTAGACATAAGTGTAATTTTTTTTTAAAATATATATATTAGATGGCAAATACGCTTTTCTCGTTATATTATTTAAATTTATTTGGTATATAATCAACAAAATATTCTGATTTCGAAATTTAGAAAATACGGATACCTCGAACACTCATTATACATAGAATTATGGATATCCAACTTAATGGGAGTCATATTAGGTTTTTAATTAAAAAAATAAATAAAATTTTAGTAAAGAGCAATTTAATTAAGATTGTTATGTAAACTGAAAGTAAAAAAACATAACTGCCTTTTGTTCTATAAAAAGAGAAAAGATGAATGGACATAGAGGCACCGAAAGTGTATTCTATACTCTACCATCTCTCTTTAGATCATACTTAAAAATATAATTATAATTTGATTTTGACAAAATAAAAGATTTGACTTAAAACTAAATTGAGACAATTTTATGATATTTACTTATTAGAATTATATTATTTGAGCCTATAAAAATGAAAAGGAGTAAGTCGAAAAAGTTGTTCTACCATATAGCTCTAGCCCACTCAAGTAGACAAAATCTATCATAGGGAATAATAATCATAGTTATAGAGACAATGAGACAAAAAAATTGCTTTTCTATATAACTCTAGCCGACTAAGTTGTCCTTGCATTCCAACCAATCCTCAATTCTAATCAAACTCCTTTTGCAAAGCACGGTTATATCCTAATCAAACTCCTTTTCTTTTAACAAAAAAAAAAAAAAGAACGGTTGTATACCTTGTGGTCATCAAGTCCAGCCCTCGCACAACCGCTTTCCATCCTTTACTGGTTGCGATGAGTCCAAGGACATGATCCCATCCAGACAATATCTTTCATTGGATAGGCAACAAGAAATGCAGCACTTACATGCACTAACATCCGGTTCAAATCTTGACCCATTAAATTACTAAGCAAAAAGTAGTCCATAATAGCAGATGTTTTTTTTTTTTTTCTAGCGGTTAACCATGGAAAAGGTGACAGAATCTGAAGCTCGATTTTGAGTGAATTCTAACTCAAGCTACATTTGAGAGAATTCTTGCATCTGATCTAAAAGGCCAAGTAAACCAGTTAGTCCGGTAGCCAATCAAATAGATAGGAGCATGTTTAAGAGATCATATTCATACCACGAAGATTGAGAAAGTGGAATAACTTGAATCTTTTACTTCAAAAAAAGTTAAACAGGGAATATCCGATTTTAATATCCATATAAACTGGACTTGGGACCAGAAGAATATCCATCTCCTTTGTTCGGAAATTAGTCGGTCCAAAATCTCCAGATATACTCTGTTTACGTTGATCTGTCTGTCTGCTACTACCATTCCTCTACTACCATCTCAGCCAAGACAAATTAGTTTGGTTGGAAAGGAATTCTTCCATTACGCACGGAAAAAAAAAAAAAACTGTCCCATGATTTAAGATCCACAAACAAGAAGAAACCTTGTCTACTCCTCGTTTATCGTCGCACAGCAAGATATCCGCAAGCAAGAAAAAATGTCCTCACTCCCTCTCGACAAGGACCACCAGAAATAAAGGAACACGTAAAAGCTTTTTAAAAAGAAAACCCCTTTTTTGCAAACAAAGCAACAACCAGATGATCAGCTAAAGGATTTTAGAAAAAAGAAATTCTCAAGTAAGCACGGACATAAAAAAAATTATGCATTTGATTTATAAAATGGAGCCACAAATTTGCAGTGCGGTACCAATTGAGGTAGGACCGAAAATAGGTTGAATAAAATCTGACTGCATCCATTTTGGATTGGATTTGGATTTAATTTTATAATATATACAATGGGATCAAGATCCTAAATCAGAATTTACCTATAAATTTTGTTGTTCATACAACAATTTAGATTTCAAAGATACTTCGGATCCTGATATCTGGTAAAAAGATGGATACGTGGGTTAGAAGAGTCACAAGATGAGCATATAACCACCAAACTACAACATGATTTCTACTATATATAAGCAGTATATTTTACTTAGAATAAGTATTCAGATTATTAAATAATTATTTCAGGGATATTATGATATTTCATATTTTAATCATAATTTTTATTAAAAACAAATTCTTTTTTATGCTAAAATTAAAAAATTATGATATTTTTTAATCTTTGTTGCAAAAAAATTACAAATATTAACATAGTCTATGTATTACTATATTTACATAATCATTTTAGAGCTATCTAAAAATAGATAATTCATGATTATGTTTTTATTTAGGATATAGCTAGAGTAATAATAGTATTTGGTGCAAAAAATTATTAATAATTTTATATTATATTTTTATTATAAATAAACTTTAGGGTGTACATTCAATTGTTACTAAACCGCAGACCACAAGGATCCACTTATCTTCCTCCACGAAAAACAGCCTTCTCGAAAAAAAGAACACTCATCGAATTAACTTTAAGTTATAATATGTTAAGAGTTTAACATAAATTCAATCAAATCAGTGATCTAGACTCTTGATCACGTAGGTCTCTTACAAGTTTAGTAATCAAACCTTAAATCTTTAGCTACATATGTCTCACATACAAACTGTAAGTGCATTATGTTCCTGTTCTTTATGATTGTATTAATAGTAATTTTCATCAGTAAGTTCCACTAAAATTTGATTTATATAATAATATCAAATCTATATTTATATTTAGATCGAAAAAGTATGAATATAAACTAATATCCAACTTGTATTTATATCCATTTAGAATAAATATAAAAATGATATCCAATTCACATCTATATACTTTTAAAGTTAACATAAATAACAATTTTTGTATCTATTTAATATCAGCATTCATATTCATAAAAATATATGAATGTGAATATAAATATGAATATACCTGTATTCCGGCCCTAAATTGAAGATAAAGTCATATAAAACGGGCACAGCTTTTCCCAGGTCAACATATCTAGAGTCCATCAAAAATAATCAGAAAGACAGAACGTATCACATGCAGCTCCGATAATTATAAAACCGCCTTTCATAGGCAGCTTCTTTGAAAATTTTAGCTAAGCGATACAGCAAGATGGACTGTTTCATTTGATCATAATAGAACATCTATAATGACGTTTATGTATAATAAGAAACAATTGGACAGACCCACTACAATGTAACCTCCCAAAAAATAGGTATCTAAGAATTCGCTTGTGGAAAGTGATCTTTAGGACACTTTTTTCTAACGTCAGTGCCACAGCTTACTACAAAAACCATACCGAGGCCTCTTGCATTTCACAATCTCTGAGAAGGAATCCAGCAGCTGCCCTGCCAAGCTGCTTGGCTCTTCAATAAGGGTTCGGATAAATGTGATAACCACCCGACGCTCCTGCTCGGTGGACCTCAGGCTATACCATGTCAGGAACTTCATACGGAATTCCTTCTCGATATGCCCTGAGCACTCGAGCCACCTCACGACTTTCACACAGTACTCGTAATTGTCATCCAACTGGCCCGACCCTCGTGAAAATCGCATCGGAGAACCATTCACCAAAGTGCTATCTCCATAACAAGTTTCCTCGAGGACGATGGGCAACCGTTTCCTCGATTCTGGCGGCGACTCCACAGCAGGAACTTCAACTGTGGCAGCACAAGTCTGGGAATCCCCACTTCCATCAGATCTTGCGAGTCCATTCTTCTCTGAACTGCAACCATTCTCTTCATCAGGGGAGCACTCTGCAGGGAGAGTCACCTCAGCATTGAGGTCAGGCACCGAGGCCACGTTCAAGTCAAGACGGCGGGAGACAGCTGGCGCCGCTTGGTCCTCTTCGGCAGTCTCTGTTTTCACTGCATCACTCCCGCCACAGGATTCTTCTTCTACGTCATCACTGCAAAACCCTTCATAGCAACCTTCTTCTTGCGCCCAAGCTAGCTGCAGAATCTTTCCCAGATTTCGGACCTTGAATCCAGAGGATCGGGCTGCTGTTGTATTCTTGGCCTCTCTCTTGCCACTGGATGAGCACCTTTCTGCTCCATTCTGCTCAGTGTGTTTGTGGATTATCTCCACACTCCTTGTAAAACACTTGGACTCGGAGTGGCCTACGTCTCCATCCTCCGAGAATGAAATAATTCGGAATGCATACTCTGTGCAAGGCTGAAGGTTTGAAATTAGAATCCTTCTCTGAGCTCTTGAGAAAGTGACAGGCTCTTTCACACATGGTTGCTCTCTGCTCTTCCAGTACCAGAGTTTGTAACCCTTGACAGCATCACACGAAGAAGAGGTTTCTCTTAAAACTATAACAATAGATGATGATGTTATCTCTTCAAATTGAAACCTGCAGGCAGCTGGAAGGGAATCTGCAACAATAACAAAGATACGGTTCCCCTGTCAAAGTTGAAGGCCATGGAATTAAGTGACAGTACAACAATTATTTTAAGTTACTTTCAAGTAGTCTAACCTCTGGACTTCGGGTCTGAATGACTGGTCGACCTCAGCCACTCATCTGCCTTCTCAACTGCAAGAAAGCAGAGTTTCTGCACATCACCTGCAACTGACAACCTGCTAACAATGCCACGGGCCATTTTGGCTGAAACTCCATTCACCGGACCAACTTCAGTTTCCAGCTTTGCCTTGGCATTTTCAACAATTTCATGCAGTTCTTTGAAACGGGAAGTTCCATCCAATAGCCTGTAACTCAAGAATATGCGATAGCAAAGAACGTCTACTCGGCGAGCATCTTTGGCTATTGCAAGTTGCTTCTTCCAGCATCTGTTGAAAAAAGAAAAGAAATTCCCACACCTCTAACAGTTAAGCATCAAACAAAAATATATAGCCACTGCCCTAAGGAAAAATCATTCTAAAAGAAAAATCAAGGACTCAACTACAAGCTATGCAAGAAATAACTAAATTAGACAATTGCATCAAAATATATAATCCAAAGATTGCGCACCTTTATGGTTCTCAGTCATCAGGTAATTAACCAAACAAAATAGTGGAGCAACAGTCCCTACAAACAACTAAAAGGTGACTGGCAGAAATCCTTGGTAATTAGGGGTGCAAAACAATTATCAATTTATACCAATACTTACCCACCTCAGACAAGTGGAGCTGCCTATGAGTCCTCAATTAGAAACCTCAAATCAGTTTTGGTCCAGTCCAGCACAACTGGACATGAACTGATGCAATCTCCCATTGATAGTTCAAAAATAGCAAGTCAGACATCACATAAACCTTACTGATTCAGTCTCACATATTTGAGTTAGGGCACAGATCCCAGATCTAAAACCTAATTGGTTACTTAGGTCACACCAACTCCAGATCCAGCTTACCACCAGCACCCCTATTTTAATATTGGGCTTTGACAGACATATGGTCACTCGATGCATGTAGAAAAAAGCTCTTTAAATTAGTTTTAATCCAAATGAAGAGATAAAAGCTCTTTAAATTATGTGAATGGAAGCATTTCCATGGCCATGAGACACAAAAATAAATTGACTATCGAGCATATGCATACAACCTTCCAAGTTAGACATAATTCAGTTACTCACCCTATTATCCCAGAAACCTTTCCACATGAAGCACAGCAGTAACTCCCATCAAGCTGCATAAACTGCCCAAGATCAACAACACCTGCTTTTTGGCGTTGGAGTGCGCACTCAATATGGCAAGATAACCCACACCAATCCTGGTCTCCATATTCAGATGTGCAGACCAGCCAAAGACTAGGGTCCTTGTTGTCATCAAAGAGGTGGCAAATGCAACATGAGCACCTTTTACAGAATGTGTCTTCTGAGGACAGAACAGCCTTGCAAGCTGAATTCTTGCAAATCCACGTGGTAGCATATCTAAACTCTTCAGAGCCTTCTGTAGAAGGAAGCCGAACAGGATGCTCCCCCTTCCTCGATTGCTTTTTAGGAGCTTGGTTGTTGGCAAAAGTTGAATGATTTGAAGAGAGTTTCATCAACTCAAGGTTCTTGCATCCTCTAATTGCTGTAGCTTTGGAAGTCTCCTCTATTGTTTTACATTTTGATGTGCCAGACCGCTTACTTTCTTTATCAAAACTTGTACGAACCAGGTCCTTCTTTGGATAGGACTTCAGAAACTCCTGCAGGCTTTGCTGAGCCTTCACATTGTCATGCATGCGTCCATTTTCTTCTGGAGTGCTTATAGCACTAGAAGATGTATGTGAACTGAAAGCTGGAGAAGCAACATAATTTCTTAGCCTCCACATCAAAAATGCAGAAAATGGAGCACATGAAATAATTATGCAAAATGAACAATATTCGGGAGTTCCAAGAAGTTATATAACAGAAGAAATGCAGAGTAAATCATGAATATATCGGGCAGCACAGTACAAGCACCATGACATTGGGTGCAGTGATATTCTAGAAACTAGCAGGAATCAAACAAAACGATATGTCACAACTGCTCAAGTAATGCAGCGCTTGATGAGCTTTAAGAACGAAGGGAGCTGAAAGTAAAACAGGATAGTGCTGATGTATATGACAATGCAATAGAACCCCAAAAAAAAAACTTTTGTTGAAAAACATAGCAGTAGGCTGTAAAGTGCTTGCATATGCTACTAGAAACAGCAAAGAAGCACATCCTATGCACCAGAAAATCTTCCAAATTCCAGAAAGCACAAAGATCACATACAAGCAAGAAATTCTTGCTTTTCATTTGCTTTTTTTTCCTTTAATCGGATAAGGTAAAGAATTAAGATAGTCCACTGAAAGAGTAGTCCATATACAATATTAGGAGTTCATGCTAGACTAATTAAATTTGAAAATTAAAAAAAAAAAAACCAAATTCTAGATGAAGCATCTTACCGATACCTTTAAGGAGCACCTTGTCTTCTGAGTCCATTGCTTTCTAAACTTACAAAAGTGGTTCAAGTGCCTTCCCTGAAAACAGTGATTATCAGTATGACCTTAAATTTACAAATTATTTTTCTTGCAAAATCTCAAAGAGCCCATGAAAGTATGAAACCAAGACAAAAAACAGCAAAAACAATCCTCAGTACAGAGAAAATACAGTGACAAATCTCTTATAACAACAAAAACATAAAACTGTAGATGTACAAGCATTGAATATGTCCAAAAGATATACACTCAGATAACCTTATCTGATCCACCCAAGCATTTCATAGCAGCAGCCAACCAAGTCAGAATGAAGGGAGAAAAACATGAAAGGGCCTATTAAGAGGAACAATCCAGCTCAGCACGAAATGATTTGTTAAATCACGGCTATGGTGTATAATTTTTGTTGACAAAGTAGTTTTCATGCAACAGATACCAAAATGCTCCTTTTGTGCTCCATATAGCCTCGTATAAGAAAAAAGTAAGGAGCATGAAAGAGCAATTATGCATCTAAGACAACAAGAATGCATGCACATGCATGTATGCATGCACAGGAAAATACATGTAGTTGCTACTTTTAGAAAGTAGTCTCTCATAATGCAGCATTAGTTTAATGAATAACCTAGTTCTAACAACATGCATTTGTTATGATAGGCATGCCACATTTCAAGGGTTTAGAAACAGAAGGAATAATGTGAAACTCTCAAGGAGCATTCATTTAAGGTTATGAAGTGTTTGAAACAAAGAAACACACGTTATGTATTAGTCTGTCAAGTTTGAGAAGAAGAATAAAGTCCATGATGTGCCATAAAGTATATGGCCAAATGATAATTTACATAAGACTACAAATAGCATATACATCAATAATGCATATAGATTGATTGTTTTTATTAGGCTAGACATTACAATATCTGTCCCTGATGATGAGCAACTAATTTTAACCTTTTTTAGAGAAAAATATGCCTCATATAAACATTGTTTGTCCTGAAATGCAAAATAATTTGGGATAGCCAAACTTAATAAAGTTGGGGTTTTGATGAATTTTTTAAAGGGCTTAACCATTTCCTGCATATGCTAGCATTTTTACAATAACATTAAGATGGTGTCTGGCAATCAATATAACCACCCAGAATAAGGTGGAATAAGGCCTTCAGTCTGTGGTTATGCTGCCAAACAAAAAAAAAAGGTCCAAGGAATAGAGTTATATCATGTGGGGGTACAATAGGCCCAGATGGTAATAACCCTATTCCACCAAAATGATCGAATATAGTTATACCGTGGAATAGGGAAAACTTATTTCCCGTAATTACCTTTGTGCCCTATTCACTCTTTAATCTACCCAAAAAGTGGGAGTGCAATTTTGTCCATGTTATAAAATCCAAATCTGACATGAAGTCAGATGCACTCTATTCCCTTTGCACTTATCCCTTCACCAAAATCCCCATTTTTCATGGTATAAGCCCTATTTCTCCACAATACAAGGTATACAACACCAAATTCTATTCCACCATCCAAACATAGCCATTCATCATAACTAATCTCGAATTCCATAGTTCACACGGCTCTCCACAACCGTACACCTACCTAATATTCTGTACTTCCATATGATGGCCAAGATGAAACATCACACTTGGCTTGAGAAAAATGCTTTAGATCACTACCCATTCCCTACTTCCAATCCAATCATTTACGAGTCAACGTGGCACTCCAAGAATGATCCAATCCAACCCAACATTCACCTATCGCTAGCATATTGCACCAATATCCAATTGCTGCACAGGACCAAGAAGTAAGGGAATGGACAAAACGGTGATCAGTAATAGTAGTCTTCTATCTTTGCTTATATCATATGTAGTGCAAGTTTGGAGGCTATATCCAGCTGCCTCCTTAGTGCACACCCCTCTTGATTGGATTATCACGAAATTTCAGCACATTGACAAATAAAAGAGGTTTGCAACTAAAGGAAGAAGGGTGCCATCTATATTTGTCACGAAGGGAGAACTTTGTACCACTTGGCTGCTTGGGAGGTTACAGAGAAGACACTCCTCATGGGGATACTGATGCTATTCGTTAAAGTGATTCATTCATCCTTCTATCAATTCGAAACAAATGTGCTACATTGATATCAAATCAATTTGTATTACAGAAAAGCTAACTGCAAGGTGGACTAGTTGGCACATTTAAATAGAGCACCTCAAACAGACCAAGACCGAAGTTTTATACAAAGTATCGATTTACCCCAGTTTCAGAATTTGACATATAAAATATGTATATGTAAATATAATCTTTAGTAACCCATCACCACTTGATTAAAAAAAAAAAAGCATATTTTGATTTCAGGCCTGTGAATTACAAATTGGATTTTGAGATTCAAATGAATTATCAGATCTCTAGCGGTGTATGGCTGACAGGCTGTTCTAGTTTCAATTTTCAACTTTGCAACAGAAATAAACCACTCCATAGGACATATGGCTTTAAAACAACCATCTTCCCACCCACATGCACTGCAAGTAGCCAATTTAACAGAGGAAATAAAAAGCAACCACTAAAGCTCCCATACAGAGGCTGGTTGTCAGTTGGTCCTAAATGCATGTGAGCAGGAAAATGCAACAGAAATAATTTCTACAGTGCTACAAGATTGATATGGGGCATGCAAAAAAAAATTATGTTAATTAATCACACAAAGGTAATAAAATATACCTTAGCCGAGCAATCGAATTCTGTGAGTCAATGGGATGGATCTCATAGTCGCCTCCTGACTGATACTGAGACACGATCGCCAGCCTTTGTACATGTACCGAGCCCCGCCTCGCATCCACTTCGCTCGCTAAAAAAGCCTTGAGAGAGTTTCTCCAAACTCTCACGTCATTCCAGGAGCCGAGAGCCGAGAGAGAATGAAAGAGATGGGGGATGAAAATCAAATCAATTCTACTACTCAAGAGGCTGCCCCCCTCTACCCATTTATAGAGAAGAGAAGGGGGCCAAAAGGTATGTGCACCACCTTTTTAATCTCTTTCTCCTAGTCAGGATTCTGGTTTTGATGATGTTTATAATTATCCTGTATGTGAAAAAAGTGTTCTCTCAACAGATTAACTGAAAATAAACAATATGAAATAAGTAAAAAAGGATGGAGAATTAGATAAAAAGAAAATGCCAGATTTCTCAAGGGAATTGTATGGAAAACCTTAATCTAAGGTCCAAGGTTGATAAATAATAGCCCTGGATTCATTTTTTATTAAATACTGTGCTGTATTGTACACTCTTTAGGAGTACTTCTTAAGTTGGTCAAAACTCTACAGTTTCACCCAATATTGAAAGAAAGAAACAAAAAGCGGCTCCATCCTAATGCCTACACCAGCATAAAAAATACAACTGGAAGTGCTACCAATAGTAATAAGATCATCACATCCAAATAATCAACCAACAAGTTCGTTTTTATCTAAAATCAACAAATGTATCTATGTCTATATATGAGCCATTAAGGAGATAAGATGAATTCGATGAATAGCAAATGTGTTTTGATCAAAAAGAACTCTACCAAAGGAAGAAACTTAAAAAACAAAAAGGAGATGCACATGAAAAAGATAAGGACCTGGATGCAAAACTTGTTCATCTCTGCATTAAGCATATACGGTTTGGTGCAAAATCATGCCAAACTAAACATGTAGGTAATCATTAAAAGGTAACTGGAAAAAGAAAGGCAAACTGAAATATATAATTTCTTGGCCTTCACAACATTATCAAATAAAAATCAATTTTCAGGTAGTTTTACAATGACTTGACATAATTGAACTCATTCTAAATTTTTATATCCTTCTGAATCAAGAAACAACCCAATTTAGGCAGAAAAAGAAAACATGTGACCATAAAATTGTTCAGAACTTGAAATTGCAGTAATCAAGCAAACAAATGAACAGCCAAGTTGGATGGTCACACTTCATTGTATGACCATGGTAATATGCATGAATTGGGACAACTCACGAGGGCTAAATTTCAATACTAGAAAAAGTTTTTATATTCAAGAGATCAGAGATGAGAAAACTACAGGCACAACAGAAAAAACCTTTTAAAACATTGGAACGTAAGCAATTCAGAAAGTTTCTGAAATTGTTTGTGAAATACCAGTGAAGGTCAAGATTCATCATAAAAATTACCACGAATATCACAGAAGAAGCATTCTCCTGTCACTGACTCCCTAGAAAATCAAGAAAAGTTTCTTGGTATAGAATGCAGGAAAAACTAAAGAACTTTTTTTATACTAGCAGATATTTCTATTACTAAACAAATCAAAAATTCAATAGCTACAGGACTCACACCACATAAAGCAAAGATTATTGAAACTTGTAACCTCTAAGCAACTTGCATAGCTTGCTTTTAATAGAGTCAACAGATGAAATCTACACATATTCTCGAGATATAGTAATTTGCTTTCACTGAAAATTATACTCCAATATTCGGAGAAAACATAAAGACATAAAAAAGTCAAGTATATTGCCAATAAACAATCAATTACTTGAACATTAGCTAACTGCATGTGATGTAGAATATTTATTTTTTAAAAAACACAAAAAGAAATTTAAAGAGATGATATCATGATGCCGCGTGTTCTTCGAAATGCCCCAGATATTACAAGTCGTGAGTTTGTGGTAAACACTTTTTGGCCACAAAGTAATTTGCAAGCGAGGGCATAGAAAGCAATGATATATTTTAACCCACAGGATGACCAGTTTTTGCTTTTTCCTCATGGAAATAACCCCTGTTCATGCATGAGGTGGTGATTGGCATGGGTAAAGACTGGAATTGCACCACCTGTGTGTGGGGGGTGTTAGAGACGTAATCGACATCATAGACAAAGGGATGCGATCTGCATTTGAAATTACAGAAGCCCATATCACAAACAAATTGAACTTTGATTTTGGATCAAGGAACAAAATCCTTCATCCTTAAAGGCAATGCAAACAAAAAGGCTAACGCTTTAAACCAACAAAAGTCACAGCGCTGACGATTGGTCTTTCCAGTATCCTTCCATATCAAAAACCCTCTCTTTCAAGAAAAGTTTCCCATGACTGGAGCAAGAGACATGACGGTATACAGAGATAAATCACCCAGATAGACCAAAAGATGTAAAATTCTCCAGAGAAAACCAAAGGGTCAAATAAAAATTAAAATATAGAGGAGAAATCTACCAGATGAATTTCATGTCGATGCGATCTGCCCTTCCATGTCCGCCGAGAAGCCCCTCCAGCTCCGTCTGGCGAGTACTGTACTCGAATTTCCGCAGAACACCGGCCTCATCCTTCCGATTCTAACCAAACAAAACCACCAAAAGCCCTAAATCCCAAGGCGACAAATAAGAAGAACAAGAAACAACGAAACAAAAACCTATATCAATACCCGATGCAGTGAAAAACAATTGCACAACAACCCAAGATCCACAAATATTATCCTCGAGAAAAGACTTGGAGGAATTTATCAAACGCTAACCCTAGGCGACGGAGCGAGAAGAGGGGGGGGGGGGGATGGAGATCGTACCAAATTCGCAAAGAAACCCTAGCGAGAGAAAAGAAAAGAAAAAGACCAACCCTCGCACGAGAGCGTTTAAATAGGAGAAGGTAGGGGTAGCGAACCTAGCAAGTCGGGCATCGCTTCCACGGCCTCGCCACACAGATCCAAGATCTAAAACCTAATTGGTTAGGTTATACCCAATCCGGATCCAACTCACTATTAGCACCTTTATTTTAATGTTGGCGTTTGACCAACATATGGTCACTGATGAGGTTGGCAAGCCAACCTAACTAATTGGATCTACCAGTAGGACGTCATTAAATGAGATAAATGAAGGGGGGATTTCCTTAAAAAAAAAAAAGCCAGGGCTTTCTCTTTTGTCTCATTGGCCCTTGATAATTAATTTTTAAAAAAAAATACGCCATGAAAAGACTTCACTAGATTCTGGTCTTGTTGATGTGATGTGTGAGGTTTTAGTAGATGGTATGACAAGGAGTGATTGATATATACTTGCTCTAAAACTTGATCGCCGGAGTTTTCTGGTCGCTTTATATTCCGACTTTTCAGTCGAGGCCTTTTCCACTGTATGCTCGTATAACACAAGGATGGACACTCTTTTTTTTTTTTTCCCTCCTTCTCGTATGAAGATTAAAAGATTTTTGGAAAAAGAAAAATTTGTGGACGAAGGGCAAAGCCTTCCTTATGATGGTAGACAATAAATAATTCAATATTGCATCCACCCAATAAGTCATGTTTCGAAAATAAGCCTACATTGTTTTCCAAAAAAAAATACAGCCAATCATGTAAAATGTAGTATAATAATTAATAATAAGCTTTGAGAAAGATTTTTCATAACTTTATTTGAAAAATTTTGCATCTTTCTTTCGTCACGATCTCTATCCTTCTTTGCTTATGTCGTATTTCTTATCCTATTCGGTTGAGAACATGTTTTTTTCCAATATGCAAGGTAATTATAAACACCATTAAAGCCAAAATTGTTTGAAATGATTTTTTCTATAAAAAAAACCCTCAAATGCTTGGTCTCTATTGATTGTTTAGTGACTACAGATAGATTCATATTTGATATTGTCAAACAAAATAATTTTTTCTTGTTTTCTCATGAATGATGCAAAACAAATCATGAAAAAGTCTTAAAAATATTATGGTTGTTTGTTGAAAATCGTAATGTGCCATAACTATGAATAGGGTATACATTAATAATATTGATTATTTTTATTGTGTTAAACATTACAATATCTACCAACGATGATGAATAATTGTTTTTAAACTTTTTTTAAAGATGTATCTGCATGTAACCATATGTATCCTACAATGCGTAATAATTTGGGATAACCAAGCTACCTAATGTTGGGATTTGGGTGAAATTCTAAAAAACCTTAACCATAATTATTTGTATTTCCACTATAAGATCAACATCATAACTTCTCTCCACCTCCATACTTCAATATGGTCTGCACCATTATTCACCTATCTATTATTGTTTGTACTTCCATACGGCGGCTAAGATCATGTGGGACATTTGGCACGAGAAAAATTTTTTAAATCACTTTTGATGTAATACCTTACTAGTATCGATATGTCACTCCAAGAATGAGCCAACCCAACCCGGCACTTACCTATATCTAGCATATCGAATCAATCTCCAATATTACATATGATCAAGAAATTGGTGGATAAAACGGTGACCAATAATAATACTCTTTTATCTTCACTTTCTTATATGCAGTGCAAGTTTAGAAACTACATCCAACTGCCTTCGTAGTGCAACACCCTCTTGACTAGATTATCTTGAAATTCTTTTAGATTGACCAATAAAAGAGTTTTACAAACCCTAAAGAAAGAAGGGTGTAGTTCATATCTATCACAAAGTGAAAATTTTGTTCCACTTGGCTGCTTAGGAGGCTGGAAAGGAGGCACTGCTCAGGGAGCATACTAATGTTATATGCTAAAATGATTTGTTCATCCTTGCATCAATTCCAAACAAGGATGAGCACATCATTTATATTACTCATTCGCCATAAAGTAGTCTATTTACAGAGAATCGAAGTGCAAGGTGGATTGGCCGGCAAATTTAAACAGAGCAGTTTACACAAACCAAAACATAAGTTTCATATCAAATGTGAATAATATAAATAGTGATCCAAAACCACTTCATTAAAAAAAAAAAAAAACTTAGTTTGATCATAGGCATGCCTGGAATAAAAAATAGATTTTGAGGTACAGATGAATCATCGGATCCCTCGCGGTGTATGGCCAATGGGGCTCTTCGTAGTTTTAACTTCCAACTTCGCAGCAGATATGACTTTAAAATAGCCATCTTCTCGTCCACATATATGAATGCAGCTATGATTCTCCGTGATAGGAAGACTGGTTTCCTAGAAACTATGAATCCATCTCTTCTTATTAAACCACACAATGTCTCCTTGTACGACCCTCCAGAGGACAAATCTTACAAACACGATCCTTCTTTGAATATCAAACCACATGATTTGGTTGCAAGTTTTCCAGGCTTCCACTTTATCACTGTTAGAATCATTGTAGGACATTGTGCCAAACTTAATTAGCCTTATCAAATTTTATCTCGATTGATTTGTAATTGATTGTGCCAAACTTAGTAGATCTTGCCAAACTTCGTCAGCCTCCTATTCTATATAAAAGTTGCTCTTGTACATTGTAAAATACAGATAGAAATATAATTTTTTTCTCTTATCCTCCTCTTTCAATAATCACTATTGAGTACAGTCAATGAAATCTCTAAGAGAGAGAGAGAGAGAGAGAGAGAGAGAGAGAGAGAGAGAGAGGTAGGTATAAGAAGGGAAAGGTCCTTGCACTTTCGCTTCACCATTCTTAATCTGTTTGATTTAGCAGCATATATATAGTTGAAACATGAGGTGGGGTCAGTTCTCTTTAACTTAAAACTAAGGTTTCAGTTGGAAGTGAGTGGGTGGTTAAATATTTTATCGTTATATATTTTTCCCATTCCTATTGTTTAGATATCCCTAGAAATTAAACGTTGAGAAAGGACCCACTCATTCCCTACCAAGGAGCCATTTCTACCACTGACAGAGTGCTTTAGAAATCCATCCTTGAGTGCAACATCCTCTCACTTTATTTTCAATTTTATAAAAGATCTTATCAAACTGATATGTTTCAAATTTTATTATTCATAATCGAATGAATGTAGATATCTTTTTTCAGTAGGGCGTGCGCGGGAGAGAAAGTGCATAGAGAAATTTCGGGATTGTTATTCCTTCCCTTAATTGAAAATGATTACAGCTCTTATAGGGCTCGGGCGCCTCCTATGACAATTAGACTCTTATTATAATGGAAAGACAATATGCCTAATTGAGAAAGACAACTAAATAAAAGACAACTAATTGGCTAATTCAGAATTAAGGCATTTAAGATATAATTCCGTCCGAATAAAGAATCCGATGCCTCCTATGGTAGACGTGCACAAGTAGAGATGACCTAATTGAGAAGGATAACCAAATAAAAGACAACTAATTGACTAATCCTGAATTAAGTCAATTAAAATTTAATTCCGTCCGAATAACAAATCCAACGCCTTCTATGGTAGATATGCACAAATGAAGGTAGGCGCAAATTCTGGCGTCTATTACATAGGTCGTGGCTATGAATGTAGATATATTACACCAAATATAAAAATTTCTTATAAGCAATCATGAAAGCATGAACCATTTCCTACAAATTTGAAAATAAATGATTTATTTCTCACAGATTTCTTCTTTCATGGGATTTTTTTATAGTCTTCGATAAACTTATAAATGTAACTAGAAACAAGCCTGTTAACTTAGGAAGGGAAAGATATATGTGCAGATTTATATTTTAACACAATAATATAGAATGCAACAATCATAGATATTCACTGCATGTTTGACCAATCATAGATGAGCATGGCAATAAGTAGGCCTGTGCATATAAGGT
Source organism: Phoenix dactylifera (assembly GCF_051530095.1). Lineage (NCBI taxonomy): Eukaryota > Viridiplantae > Streptophyta > Magnoliopsida > Arecales > Arecaceae > Phoenix > Phoenix dactylifera. The sequence goes on from NC_143195.1 coordinate 32,413,351, forward strand.
GCAGATCAGGAGCCTTTGATAGAGATGAAATTTTTTTATGAAAAAACTAATTTCAAATTATGGCAAATTTAATACAATTTTTAGCAAAAAAATGTACATCTATTTTTATTTCCACTTGTGTCTCTCATTTCACACGTTCACTCCTTCATCCAGTATTGACTATTGACCAATTATTTTTAAAATAGATCATGAAGATGAAGAACTCAATAAGATCAAATCAAAAAATTCTTAGTAGAAGATATTTATTTTCAGCGTACCCAAAAATTTTACACCAAAGAAGTATTCATTTTTTTTTCCCTACAAGTTCATTGTTGCATCCCTTTTAGATCTATGCAAACAGATTACTGAGGAGTTTGTTTGCTTTGAAAGCCGTGCAAAGCACGATCCGAGAAGATCAATCACTCTCTCGCATGCAGCCCGAACCCGAGTGGAATTGGTAGTGTGGGTCCCTGCATGATGCTGTTCCCAGAGGCGCAACGTGAAAAAACGAAAAAAAAAAAAAAAAAAAAAAGATACGCTCCGGGTCCCATACTCCCACGAGAGATGCGGCCACTGCGTCCCCACGCCCCGGGCCCGGGGGTTTCTCCGAGCCGCCTACTTATGACGTGACGGTCGAACCGGGATTTCGTATACGGAATAAATTATTCGTTAAGGGTTTTATTATCCGTTTTTCTTCCTGGCGGCTCGCGGGAAAACCCGATCCGGTATCCTGGCCAAGGGTTTGGGATCGCGATCCGCACAACGCTCAAAGCAAGACGAATGGTGGATTCGCGCGAAGGAAGGTGAATCCATCTTTCGCGCGAAAGATGCAACCCCTGTCCTTTGGCCAAGGGGACCCTCCTCCACACACCGGTCGACGAAGAGTTTCAAAGCCAAGAAATAATTAAAAAAAAATCACACTTTTTTCTCCGTCGAGCGCGAGATGCTTTGCGTTGGTCCCAAGCGATGCTTCTCATTCCCTCTCTAGTCTACCCCAGGTACGGCGGCGTCCCTCCGGCTTCCTCGCTCCTTCTCGCTCTGCTTCTTTTCTTTCCCCGTCTTTTCTTTTCTTTTCTTTCTCCCCTGCTTTGTTTTTATTATACACTTCCACTGTTCTCTGGAGCTCGCCTCTCTCTCTCTCTCTGGTTGCTGATATCTGGGAGGTGTTGCTGGTTATTTGGGTAAGTCCGACGTGCTTCTTTTTCTTGTTTTTGGGCGGTAGTTTTGTTCGACGGTTGCTGTCAAGTTATCTTCACGACTTCGTGACGGTTGTTTTTGGTTCTGTTTTTTTTTTTTCCCTTGGGTGTTCTGTTATAGCTGTGTCGGTTTCCTTTCGTTTTTATATCTTCTGCCGTGTCTTATATGTCAACTTTGGTATTGTCTGAGTCTATGCCTGCTTCGTTGGTAGCGTGTAATGAAACGAGATGTTGAGGAGAAGACAAAGGTAGTTCTCTTTTTATGGCGGTGTAAAAATTTCTTTCTTTTATTCTTGATTCACTTGTCCTGATGCTTTTTTTAAGAATTTGCTGGCCTGGTTTTTACAGAGATTCTCTTTTACTTTTTTATTATAAAATCACGATGTTTTTCTTGTGTGTTTTTTTTTTTGTGGTTTTTAATTGTTTCCACTTGCCCACATAAAAAGTTTGGCGGAGATATTTGGAATCTCTTGAGTATTCTAAATCCTACTATCGGCAATATCTTAAGAGCAATCTAGTGTATAGAAAAAAAAATTGAGTTGTATGATTTACGAACTTCCTTGAACTAGAATCTTAGATACGATTAATTTGCTGTTATTAATGTCGAGCTTTTATTTGGAACTGCCAGATGACACTTTGGAATGGGATATGCTTTTGAAGATCTTTGCAAAACAACCAATTGGGCAGAGTCTTGGACATGCATGCTTTTTTGACAATCTTTTGCCGTTTGATTTTATGTTTCTTTGAAGGAAATCCGGTCAAGAAATTGAAGCAGTGTGTGGTAGCGTGCGGTTGAGTTGAACAATGGAGGAGAAACCGTTTCCAGCATGGTCTTGGTCAGTAGAGCAATGCTTGAAGGAATACAATGTCAAATTGGAGAAAGGCTTGAGTTCCTATGAAGTTGAGAAGCGGCGGGAAAGGTATGGGTGGAACGAGCTCAGGAAAGAGAAGGGCAAGCCTTTGTGGTATCTCGTGTTGGAACAGTTCGATGATATGCTTGTCAAGATTCTCCTCGTTGCAGCGTTTATTTCCTTTGCCCTTGCTTACCTGCAGGGGAGTGAATCTGGGCGTGCAGGATTTGAGGTGTATGTGGAACCGGCTGTGATTGTCTTGATTCTTGTGCTCAATGCCATTGTGGGAGTTTGGCAGGAGAGTAATGCTGAGAAGGCTCTTGAAGCCCTGAAGGAGATGCAGTCTGAGTCTGCCAAGGTTCGTAGAGATGGGTGCTATGTGCCGAACTTGCCGGCACGGGAGCTAGTCCCAGGCGACGTCGTCGAATTGAGGGTTGGAGATAAGGTTCCCGCGGATATGAGAATAGCAGCTTTAAAGACCTCAACTTTGAGGGTCGAGCAAAGCTCGTTGACTGGGGAGAGCATGCCTGTGATCAAGGGAACAAATCCGGTGTTCCTAGATGATTGTGAGTTGCAGGCAAAAGAGTGTATGGTCTTTTCAGGAACGACCGTTGTGAATGGTAGCTGTGTCTGTATTGTCACTGGGATTGGTATGAGCACTGAAATAGGAAAAATTCAGATCCAGATTCATGAAGCCTCTCTGGAGGAACAAGATACTCCTCTCAAGAAGAAGCTAGACGAGTTTGGTGGGAGGCTAACTAGTGCAATTGGGATGGTTTGCCTTACAGTGTGGGCAATCAACTATAGGAATTTTATTGCTTGGGATGATCCCAATACATCTTTGTGGAATTTCCGCTTTTCTTTTGAAAAATGCACGTATTATTTTAAGATAGCAGTTGCACTTGCAGTGGCAGCTATTCCTGAAGGTCTTCCAGCTGTAATCACGACTTGTTTAGCTTTGGGTACCAGGAAGATGGCACAGAAAAATGCAATTGTCAGGAAGCTTCCGAGTGTAGAGACATTAGGATGCACGACGGTAATATGCTCTGATAAGACTGGCACGCTAACAACGAACCAGATGTCTGTGAATGAATTTTTCACTCTTGGTGACAAGATGACTACATTTCGGTTGTTTCATGTGGAGGGTACAACATACAATCCAAGGGATGGAGGCATCACTGGTTGGATCTCCCACAACATGGAGGCAAGCTTGCAGGTTTTAGCGGAGATATGCACAATCTGCAATGATGCTGGGATATATTGCAACGATTACCTTTTCCGGGCTACTGGAATGCCTACTGAGGCAGCTCTCAAGGTTTGCTTTATATCTTCTGTCTTCCATTACCAATGATGTATCGTTGGAATGTGATTGAGACAATTAGGAAATTTAGTAATTTGCACCAAAAAAAATATTGATTTGAAAGGGGATCTATTATTGGTTATATGTAGATGCAAGGATAGGATGTGAGTTCAGGAAACAACATGATTAACAGAACAGGGACATGGCTTTTGAAAAGAGCTTGAAATGAATCAAATCTGAAGTAATAAATGACATATATGCATGCTTGTGAAAATGTCAGGATTAGCTGCATTAACACCCAAGACGGATACTTAACAAGTAAATGTACAATAAAGTATGGAATTAGGCTTTTATTTAGTTCTTGTTCTATGTAATGGAAAAGATAGTTAAACTTAACATAGCAGAATCATGTATGGTGCCTTCGTCATTGCTGATTATATCAATATTTTGTTGTAGTTGATCATTTGCATCTCTAGTTCATTTCATGTGTCATGCACATTTTGGGATAATATCTGTACAAGTTTCTAGTAAATCTTAAATAGTTCGAGGGAAAGACATTTTCTTGCAAAAAGGGACTATATCAGAAAAGTGAGGTTCAAATATTTTTTTCAGGTTTTAGATATTCTTAATTTTCTGATTTGTGAGTCAATGTAATGATTAAGTGTTACTTTTCCTAAAGGTACTGGTTGAGAAGATGGGAGTTCCAGATACAAAGGCAAGGAGCAGAATTTGTGATGCACAGCTTGCTGCTGACTACTACATTCATCATACAGCAGTTAAGTTAGGTAAGCTGAAGCATGCTAAATATTATTTGGTATTTGACAGTGATTGCAGGATTTTGCATTTCTTAGTCATTTCTTTGAAACATAGGCTGTTGCGACTGGTGGATAAGGAGATCGAGAAGGATTGCCACCTTGGAACTCGACCGAGTTCGCAAATCTATGAGTGTTATTGTCCGGGAACCAACTGGCAATAATCGCCTTCTTGTAAAGGTGCTTGATGGTTCTGACTGACTGCTATATGAATTAGCTATAATTGATAATTTATTTTCTGAAGATGTGTCAGCATTTTTTCAGACATTATCCTTAACTTTTATATTTAATGAAACTGTTTGTTTTTAAATAATACTCTTCTCACTTTACTGAGATATTAGTTGTTAGTTATACCTCTAATTTTTGCACTCACTGAAGGTATGACTTCACGTGTTTCTATACCTTAAGCTCAAGGTAGTTCCAAGCAGAACAATCCTCCAGTCATTTGAGGAATATTGTGGAATCACATGAACATATCTATAAAGTGACCTTCGAGCAAAGTGTCATCCAAAAAGATTATGGAAACATCAGCATTATTCTATGATTCTTTGTGCAGTATGCAGGAACTTTTATTGAAACAAATTTCGTGGAATTTGCAGAGAAATCATTGCTTATTCTGCTGGACATGAGCACTATAAATTTTGTTTTATTCTTTGCATCTTGAAACTAATGGCTTATAGTTTGCAGGGAGCTGTTGAGAGTATTCTGGAGAGGAGTTCAAGTGTACAACTTGCAGACGGATCAGTTGCTCTGTTGGATGAGCTATCCAGGCAGTTAATAATGTTGAGAGTCCATGAGATGAGCTCAAAAGGCTTGCGGTGCTTGGGCTTTGCATTCAAAGATGACTTAGGAGAGTTTTCAGACTATTATGCGGACACTCACCCTGCTCACAAGAAGTTGCTCGATCCAGCTAACTACTCAGAAATTGAAAGCAATCTAATTTTTGTTGGAGTTGTTGGTCTAAGGGTGTGTTCTGCCGCTATTTCTCAATCTCCACAGCATCTCTTTCATTTCTCTTGCTGGTTGTCTTGTCAATTGTAAAGATTTTCTTTATTGAACTCATAGTCATTACGTTGCAATTTAAATAGGACCCTCCTCGTGATGAAGTTCATAAAGCAATTGAAGATTGTAGAGGTGCAGGCATCAGAGTTATGGTGATAACAGGTGATAATAAGTCCACAGCGGAGGCAGTCTGTCAGGAAATTGGATTATTTCCTAGCATGACAAGCATCAGGGGGAAAAGTTTTACTGGTAAAGAGTTCATGGCTCTTCCAGTTAGCCAACAGATTGAAATTTTGTCAAAACCTGGAGGTGTAGTTTTTTCTCGTGCTGAGCCTAGGCACAAGCAAGAAATTGTGCGGCTGCTGAAGGAAATGGGTGAGATTGTTGCAATGACTGGTGATGGCGTTAATGATGCACCTGCACTAAAACTAGCTGACATTGGAATTGCTATGGGTATAACTGGAACTGAGGTAAGTAAAGTGTTCTCCTATTTGATGTAGGTAACACTTGTTTGTTTGCAGAAAGTACTGGAGTATTGCTTACTTGCATTACCTATTTATTAAAATCTTGCATGATCCATTTCATTATTTTTCTCCCCTCTTATTTCACTTGTTTGAGGTTTAGTTTTGGAAAGAAATCCATAGTTTGCTATGCTGCCCACTTTAAAAGTACTGAAACTTTGATTTGCTAGTTGATAGAACCTATCATGCTAGTATCTATTTGATTATTTTCTCTCTCTTATCATTTTACCTTTTATTTTGAAGCAAGTCTTGAGAGTTATGGTGCCTTTTGTTGTACGTCAGAACTATATGTTATAATAACCCAGGATCTCAACCAAAAATCTAGCCAGAAGGTATTATTTGGGTTCTTTAGCCCTGTTTAAAAATTCTAGATCCTTTTGGTACATAAATGATGTAGGACTAAACATACGCCTGCACAGGTTCTCACATAGTCCCCTGTTTAAGCCCCGATATTCTTGCTATGCTAAGGGTCTAAATCCAATCAAATTCAATGACGAACACCACGATTGACCTATGGTTAACCCTAAAAGGACTAGTGCTACAATGCCCCTTAGTTCCACATAGCCATGGGCCATCTCCATTTTGATATCATTAGTAATGACATGAGACCTCAAACAAAAGGGTAGCTAGAATGTTTTGAGTTCCTTGGTCTTGTATAAATACCTAAGATTTTCAGAGCATATAATCGATGTAGGACTAAACATATGCCTACAAGGATCCTCACATGTATGCTTTCTAGTTATCATTCTCCTGAGCCATCTTTCCATTTGCTGCTGAGCAAAAAGGTCACCACAAGATAATTGGTGGTGACTGGTAACTATTAGTGAGTTACATGGTGATTAAGTTGATTAATATTTGTTTCAGGTTGCGAAAGAGGCTGCTGATATGGTTCTAGCAGATGATAATTTCAGTACAATTGTCTCAGCTGTTGCAGAAGGACGTGCTATTTATGATAACATGAAATCCTTCATTAGGTTTCTTTACAAACACCTTGCAGTTGTCTCATATCTCCTAAATGATATGTATAATAACTCCTCCTTTTGTGCAGATACATGATATCTTCTAATGTGGGAGAAGTAATGTCCATCTTTCTGACTGCTGCACTTGGCATACCTGAGTGCCTTATACCAGTTCAACTTCTTTGGGTTAATTTGGTCACCGATGGGCCCCCTGCAACAGCTCTAGGTTTTAACCCTTCTGATGTTGATATCATGCAGAAGCCACCTCGCAAGAGCAATGATGCTCTCATCAATTCATGGGTTCTCTTTCGTTACCTGGTGAGTGTAATGCTTGACCTTTCAAGCTCTTCCTAGGTTTATGATAACAGTGAAATTTTAACAAGTAGAATATTGTAATGTTGAAATGCTTATGATTAGGCAGATAGTTTTTCAAAATATGGATTCAGTTCTGGAACTTAAATTGGCAGATAGTTTTAACTGTTGCTTATACATGTGCCTGAAAAATTCTAATGGATTGACCGAAAATTTGGTTTTAGAGGCTCCTATCCCAATACATCAAATAGATCTATACAATTAAGTATGAGATATCATCCAATAGTTTGGTTCTTTTGAAAACATCAATGCAGTAGATTGTTATGGGCAATTTGGAACTTTGATGCCTGTGTATCTAGGCAATGTTGCTTTTTAGAATTAAGCTCAATGAAAAGCGTAAACATTGATAATCATGTAGATCATCACTCCAATTAAATGGATTTCTATAGTTATCTTGACTGTTGCTTTTTTATGCACAGAAGTTGAATGCTTAGGATATGTACCATTAATTTTGTTGCTTGTGTTAATCCATGCTTTTTGCTGCATTAGGTAATTGGTTCTTATGTTGGTTTAGCAACTGTTGGCATCTTCGTGTTGTGGTATACCCAGCCATCCTTTCTGGGGATTGATCTTTCAAGCGATGGCCACACATTGGTCTCCCTATCTGAGCTCCGGTCATGGGGAGAGTGCCCCACATGGACAGATTTCTCACCTGATCCCTTCTTGGCCGGCGATCAAGTAATAGCTTTCACAGATCCCTGTGACTATTTCACTGTCGGAAAAGTTAAAGCAATGACCTTATCACTATCTGTTTTGGTAGCAATTGAGATGTTCAACTCGCTGAATGCTCTATCAGAAGATAATAGCTTGGTTAAGATGCCTCCATGGAAGAACCCATGGCTTCTTGTGGCAATGCTGGTTTCGTTCGGTCTCCATCTTCTCATACTTTACATACCCTTCCTGGCCAGTGTTTTTGGCATTGTTCCATTGAGTCTGAATGAGTGGCTTCTGGTTATTTTGGTTTCTTTCCCTGTAGTGCTCATTGATGAAGCACTTAAGTATGCGGGCAGAAGGCAACGGTGGACAAATCAGAAGCACAAAATAGCATAGAGGCCGCTAAAGGTTGTGATCCAGGGTGGTTGAAAAATAGTGTTATCAGTTATGCATAATTGCAAATTCAAACGGAAGTTGTACAGTAAAATGTCCTATTGAACAAACTTCTTGTATTTTCTCTTTTTGCAAAGGTCTATGTTTGTCTTTCATAGTTTTTTCTAAAATAGTATTATTGCTAGAAGAACAACTTCGGAACTGGACTTCTTTAGCAACATCATGATGTCTTGTTTGCAATCTTGGTAACCTATAGAATTGGCACGTCTGTAAGTTTAAGATGAGAGATTGTAGCAACAGTTCTTGTGCTGATTAACTAATTTTGTAGGCTATATATCACTCTTAATAGTAACTTGTGCTAATCAAGTTACTAGTTTGAGCTTGAGGTGTGCTCTCAAAGTCGTTGTCCTCGAGTCCTTGAGATACAAAGTGAGCAATTCCATATATACAAACTCCGCTGAGCATGCTCTTGATGATGGATGACAATTTTTATTAGGGGGAACTCTTTGCACATCCACTGCAGAAGAATAACCATGGATTTTTTTTTTCATGTAGCACACTGTTGTAGTGTAGAAGATATTTCTTTGCAGATCAAGATTTTTAGTTCTTTGATCAGAAAATCTAATAATAAAGAAGTATGTATGTGAGTTTTATGACACGATTAGCAATTAATAATAATTTGAAGATATTGTTACAACCAGCTCTGAACTTGAAGACCATTATTGGTGGACCTCGATAAGATGAATAAAGCAGGAGAATGGCTTGCCAAGAAACAAGGAAGGCTCATGTTGGATCATTAGACAAAAATAAGCAAAGGCAGATATGGTTTAGGAAAGTTTCTTCATCCATAGTCAATTTTTGCATCAGCAAGCTAAATCAAGATATAAGGTGCTTTAATTAGAGATGCAAGAAAATTAAGGTTTAATTGGTTCAAATCACTGTCGACTTTTCTATAACACAGATTGTTACCAAGATGGCATAGTTTCAAAATTCTCTAATTAGAATCTATGTTCAAGCTTTGCCAAAGACTATATATATACCTGACTTTGATGAATTGCATATCTAGATTTAGTGTATCAATTGTCCCTTAGTAGGGATTATTTAAACTATAGTGGGATAGTCTGGCTTTAGAGATTGAACCTCTTGAGTTTCCATAATAATGGAAGAGAATAGTGATCCATAAATTGTCTACATACTATATTTAGATGTTATATTATTAGATTCCACATTTTTTTTTTCCTTCAATACATCAAGCCCTACAAATTATAATCTTAAGTAGATATGGCTTCCATTAGGATTAGCAAGATGATATGAATTCCGTTAGGATTAGCAAGGTACCATATGGATGGCCCAAAGCAATTGGGAGCTCTCCTTGTCATATAAAGCGAGTACCCTCTATAGGAATCACACACAACCCCGGGGCTCCGCTGTTAAATAGCGCTCAGAGGAGAGCCGCGTGCTTTACTTTGTTGTCACGAGCGCACCGCCTTTCGTTACTCTCTTCTTCCGCACCCGAAAAGGAGAACGGGAGTGGTAACCCTAGGTGGCCTCTTTCCTCTCGCCAAGAGCGCCGATGGCCGACGGCTACTGGAGGTACGGAGACGCGCGCCACCAGGCGCAGGCCGCCATGGCTCCCCCTCAGCCCCCCATGAAGCGCCCTCGTCCCGACTACGGAGGTTCTCTCCCTTTTCCTCTCTGCGCTAGGGTTTCACTTCTTCCTACTTGCCATGATTTTTGTTGGGATGTTTTCTTGATTCAATTAGGGCTTTATTTCTATTTTAGGGGTTTCCCCCTTTTTATGGTGGTGGCGATGGTTGTAATGTTGGGAGTTTCTCTGAATTTGCTCTTTCTCGATGAGTTAACGTAATTCGATCTACTATTTGGTTCTTGATATGGTATAAAGATGGTTTTGTGGGAGAATTTTAGATGAAATTACATGTTTTTGTGAGTGCGGCATTAAATGTTCTTATATTAGGGTTTTAATTGTTGAGATTGTGGTGGGTAGGTTTGAAGAATTTTTCTAATTTATTGTGGCTTTGTCTATTATGTTGGTATGATCTGCTAATCTGCTAGTTGTTCTATTTTTTTTGTTTTAAAGATCAGTAATCACAACTGAAGGCCCAGTATAATTGATGAACTTTCCATCTTTAATTTTTATAAACAAATTCATTCGATTTGTTCTGGATAAGTGAAATGTTCTGATTTTTTTTAATCTGTGCATCGGATAAATTTTAACAAAAGGAACATCTAGCATTAGTTTGATTTGTTAATGTGTCAGTTCACTTGAACTTCTCTGATGCCTTGTTTGGTTTTTCAGAATTGAAAGAGAAGAAAGTTCGTTACCCAAGAATCTTCTTTTCCATTTTTGTTACTAAAAAGGAAATTTAAGGAGAGAGAACAAACATAAATTAATGGGCTAAAAATTTCCTTCTTTATGACGCGGCAGTTTTGAGAGACCAACAGCGGACAGGTGGTTCAGGACAACTTAATCATCTCCTTGTCACTTTCTCCTCAACTTTGCTGCAATTTTCTGTGTTCTAACGAACATGGAAAAATTCTTATTTTTTCCCATTTCCTGTACTGATATGCTTTCCTATTCTTTCACTTTTTTGGCAACCAAACACGGACTGAAAGCTTTTATAATCTTTCTTAAAGATGGGGCACAAACTCTATAGATGGTTGGGGAAGACAACTTGTGCACCATAAAGTGTTTGGGAGATTTATTTGAACATATTCTTCTCTCGAGTTGTCATGCGACTTTTAGGTGCTTATTGACCCTTGGGTTCCACAAGGAAAAATAAGATTTTTGATGTAATAACCTTGGACCTCATCCAAAAAGGCTAGCCAAAAGCTATTATTTGGATTCTTTAGCTTTATTTAAGTACTCAAGATCTACTCAGTGTATAGCCAATGTAGGTCTAAACACATGCCCACATAGGTCCTCACACTTGATATTATTTTTTTTGCAAATAAAAAAAATCTCATGTTTTGGATCAAAACTCTTCTTATACTATTATGAAAAACTTGTTCTTGTATCCTGTTTCTTACAATTACTTTACATGCATGCATGCATGTGCATGTATGTATATTGCCATTTCATGAAACCTTCATTTAGTCTAAAGCTGGGGAATCTGATGCTCCATTATAGTATGATCGTAGCACTTGCATCCAAGGTCCGTCGAACCGGTACCGGAACCCGAACCGGTACCGGAATCCGTACTGGTCGGCGCTTGGTACGGTTCGTTACCGGTTCGAACCGATGGATGTGGTGTGCCCATTCACGGACTGACATACCCCTTTTTGTTTGGAGTTTTTTTTTTAAAAAAATAATTGGTAATCATTCTTTTTGAACTTTTTCAATGAAGTTAAGTCTAATTTGTTGTTTTATTGATATTTTTTTGATATTTTTATAATCTCGATTTAACCTAGATGATGCATTTTATTGCTTTAAAATGATACAAATCATAAAATGAATATCATAAAATATCCTCAAATCTAGTAATGACGTAAAAATTAAAAAAATAATACAATCAATTACATATATTTAATGCCCAACATACATACGGATATCTAAACTCGAATTGAGTGGCGATGCCTCTTGTAGATATTGGATCATCAACATAGACAAAAAGCATATCAACCTATCCTTTAACCAAGCGGCATTGTAGTCTTGTACGTTCATCCCATGAGGAACGTCTACCGGGTTATAGTTGCCACTGAAAGATGCCTTGGACACACCATACCGTATACGTATAAGTCATTGGCTGCCTGTGGCTGCGGATAATAGGATCTAGTTACGACTCGGAGCCCGATATGTCTATGGATTCTACTCCACGTGTGAGGTCATCTGCAACTGCATCGTATCCTCCTGAATGATTTCGAGGAGCTTGTCTTCTATATGCAATCATATCCTCGTAGGCTTTACCGTATTGTGCACCGTGGTCTCTATCCTGTGTAATATGCGTAAACTAAGACTCACTAGTGAATTGAAGATCACTTTGCGACTATCTCATAAACAATAGTCTCCTGTCCTCCACTTTCTTTCTGATCGGCAGATCTCTGACCACCAGAACTGTCATCGCTGCTACTTTAGGTCCTTGATCTGAGTGTACTGACTCCTCCTCAACACTTTCTATTGGGACTGCAGTTGCCTTTTGTTTTTTTTTTGGTGCTAGGTAGCTGTCTTCTTATCTTTCATACCTCTCTCCGCCTGGTTAGCTGTCTTCTTATCCTTCATGCCTCTCTCTGCCTGCTTATGTTGGGAGGATTTATGTTGCCCTTCTGACCGAGTCGACCGGATAGCGTAGTGGTCTTTTCTAAGCATCTCTCGATCATATCTCTGAGAGGATGTTTCGGACAAGGAGTCATGTGGTGTGACTGGCTCCGCTGTGGCTGTAGCTGATCAACTGGAAGAACGCGTGGAATATTTCACTTAGCTCATTGCCCTGCATCGACCCTAGCCTCACTGGCTACGAAACTGATCGGTCATGGAGGTGATTCTCGCTCATCAAGTTCTGGTTCTTACTATTGGCCCACAAGCCATTTGATCATAGGATCATCCTCATCACAACGAAAGCATTATAAATCGAATCTGCATACTTGAGCCCTACTTTCTTTTAAGTGCACTTCAGTCTCAATTGGTTCCTTACCACTTTCAAATGCTGTTGGGAGGGCCTTCTTGGGCCTTCTTAAAAGGCATCGGGTGGCAATAGTTGGAGGAATAGTGTCAATCCGGTTCGGAACCGAGTTGACTTGGTGCGAATTGGCCACTTCGCACCAAGTCTGCACCAAACCGACCAGTTCCAGCCAGTTCGTACACTTACCGGCCAGTTCTATCGGGGTTCCGGCCGGTTCTGTAGAGGTTCCAGCTGGTTTTGTAGGGGTTCCGGCTGGTACGAGGCCGGAACTAAAAATATTAGCTGAACCGACCTGGTTTCGCACCGGGCCGGGTCGGCACGGCCCGAACTGGGCAATTTGGCAGTCCTTGCTTGCATCCATGGCCATAGCATTGTCACTAAAATGATTTGAGTAAATTCATGGTTCAAGTTCTGAAGAAGAAACAATGACTATTGTGCCACATTTCTTTATACTCAATGTCTTTATTGCTGCACACCTTAACCATTTAACTACCCAAGCTAACGTTCATTAATGGGTGATTGAATATTTGCAAAGGATAAGTATCGTGAGTGAAATGAAGTGTAGTGTACCTCGGTTTTGCATGTGAAATAGTGTCTCTATGCCCTAAAGTTCTTTTAATCATTTGAATGATTAATTAATCTTTGCTGTCTTCTGATCAGATTCGTATCTTACACATGCACAACCCTTGTCTGCTCAGCTTTCCTAATTTGCAAACCTTATGCAGAAATGGTTGTAACATCGGCTTGATTCGTAAACTTGTAGCTGATAGTCCAATATTATCTTTGTTGCAATCATTTTCTTGCTCTCGTAGTAATTTTAAAGTAATAATGATTTCTTTCTGGTAGTTGCTAATTAATCTAAATAAGAAGCAAAATTTTGTTTAATTCTTATTCCAAATTCAATAATAGTCCGTGTAAAATGTGCATCATGATCTTTAATTGAAGCACCCCTTTTGCACAACTGAATGTGTTTTGACTTTGAAGATGTGCCGGCTGGTTCGGAATATGTTGGTTATTATCCTCGTGAAGAAGGGAGAGCGGGACACCGTGTCATCAGGGACACTGAATCGATCAGTGCATCCTATGACCGTTATTTGCGTGATGGGGTATGGTTGAAAGACGCTTACCCTTATCTTTGGTTAAGTTCATTGTTGCAAAAGTTTGATCTGTATCAGGATTTTTTTAGCAGATCGTGTCTTATGGTGGTGGAGAATCCCTTAGGCCAGTAGCTGGTGGAATGGGTGGTCATCCTGTTGATGATCTGCGTATGATGGGTGTTGGAGGCATGGATGGGCGAAGTGTTGGATATGGAAGTGGTAGACCAGAAACACCTCTACCTCCAGATGCATCTTGCACATTATTCGTGGAAGGCCTCCCTGCGAACTGCACACGCAGGGAAGTGTCTCGTATCCTACTGTGTAGATGTTCTTGTCTTTCAATATATAATTTTTATCCAGCTGTTGTTCCTTCATTTTGTGCCCAGATATTTTTCGTCCCTTTGCAGGTTTTCGAGAGGTCAGACTTGTGAATAAGGAATCTAGACATGTGAGTTACTGCTTTGAGTGAGTTAAATTATTGTCTAGCCTTTTCAATTCATTGTTTGTCTGTAGTTTCAAATTTTTCCCTATACTTTTCTGCAGCCTGGAGGGGATCCACTTGTTCTGTGCTTTGTTGATTTCTCCACCCCCAGTCAAGCTGCAGTTGCTTTGGATGCTTTGCAAGGTAAAAATCACAATATATATTTTCCTAATTGTAGTTATAGATTTGTTAGTCTTCTTTATAATTACTTTTATTTTGATGCTTGTCAATGTTGTTCTTTGTTATGCCATGGGATCTCTTGTGATTGTGCACTTTACCAGCTGTCTTTCAGGTTCTCCATTTATAATGCTGCTTCAATAACATCTATATCCCAGATTGTGTTATTATATTAATATTTGATTCCCTTTGTGATTCCTGGTCTTCAAATGGTTTTAGATATAGGTGAACCGAGTAAATTGGAGCTAGAATGCTTTTCAAAAGGTAACATGAGGCCTCCGCTTTAGGGTTAGAATCTTGGTTTTTTTTTAAAAAAAAATCTCCTTATCTTTTATGAATTGGTTTGTGTAAATTTCCTTGGTTACTGTGCAATCCAGAAGAATGCTGTTCTATCTATTCTGATCAGAACTTAAAAGATACATTGATTGTATATAGAGGTGTTTATGGAGTATTTCAATTTGACAGCACGAAAAACCTACTTAGCAGAAAATGGATGTGATTATAAAAGATCCATAAGTTGACGTGATGGGGCTTTATCATTCATGTTTCTGGAGACGGTGGTTTGATGGTTCGTTGTACCGGGGGCGTACCTAGCTATACCGGGGGTGGATCAGCACAGTTTCGCCTCGCAGTTCGAGACATTGGTGAGAGAGGGCGAGAGGGAAGGAGAGGAGAGGAGAAGAGAGAGAGAGAGAGAGAGAGAGAGAGAGAGAGAGAGAGAGAGAGAGAGAGAGAGAGAGAGAGAGAGAGAGAGCGAGCGAGCGTTCCAGCCCCCTTATCTTGAGACACTGGTGAGGGAGGGGGGGGGGGGGGGGGTGAAGGAAAGAGAGAGGCAGGGAGGGCGGGAGAGAGGGGCACAGCACGCTGCGAGTCAGCACGACATGGTACCGTACCGTCGGGCAATTTGTGCAGGTCCTTGGTACCTTTTTGCTGATCTTGGGTGGCTTAGTTAGTTTGAAATGTTTCATATCACATGGAGTTTACTACTGTCAAAGCGCACAGGTTCATTTGAGGTGCACTTTTATGCTGAGGAATTAGAAAGTGTCCTATCTTTTGAAAGTTGGCCATTGCTTGTTTATCTCATGCTCATTGTTGTCATTTGTTGTTTTTAGGATGTTAGTTCAATATGGTTCGGGATATTTAGGTTGTTTGTCTTACATATATAGATATATTGGCTTCCCAAGCAATCTGTCATCATCTATCCACTGAAAAGGTTCCATGTATTATGAAAAAGATTCTAATGAGCCAGTTAGCAATTAAGCCATCAGTTTCCGTTTAGTATAATAAATATTTTGATCTGAGAAAAAGTTAAGAAAGAACTAACGAACTTACTGCCTATTATTGTTTGTTTTTGCAATGAAATGGCAACACGCAGTGGTTATATATATAGTAATACTGAGCTGATTCTTGGTTTATTAGGCAAGCAGTCGTGATAGCACTAGCTAAACGAATATTGAGTGTTTTGCTGCAGATAGATGTAAATTTAGATGGAATTTTTTAATGTGAAATATGCAGTTGCTGGGATTGTGTGCATGTGCTTATCTATGCAAATGTGCATATGCACATTAGTATTTTCATATTCTGCAATGCAAAGTTTTATTTGGGCGATACTGTCACTTTGATATGTATACTTTATTCATGTATTTGTGCCGTTTTCTGCGGGGTTGGGCTTGATTGGCTATGTGGAGGAGAGATGAGGCATGGTCTTGCTTAGAAGCATCGTTCAGGGATGTTGGGGAGAGAGGAACCTTTGTTTATTTTTGTTTTTCTAATTTTAATTTTACCTCCATCCTAAGTGTCAAACCATGTTTGTTTTAGTTCAACCTATGTTTTTAGCTGTCTATACTGCCGAACCTATTTATCCTGGACATGTAAATGAAACCTTTTAGGGATTTGAGAGATGGGGGAGTGGTTCTGCTTATAAGTGCTATATGGGAGGTTGGAAAGAGAGGATCCTTTTTTTTCTTTTTGTTTATCTGATTTTAATTTTACCTCCATCCTAAGTGTTTAATCATCCTGTATCTAGTTTGACCTATGTTTTTGGCTGTGTATGGTGCTTCGTCTAATTGTCCTGGAGCTCAACCTTTTAGGGATTTGATCTAATATTTGAGAATTTTATACAACCTAGAAGTTAACATCTAATGTTTGGGCTGGGTATGAGTTGGATGAGGCTGGCTAGCTCCTTGAACTATTGGCCCTTAAGTCCATGCAGGGTTCTTATAGGGACCCAAAATTTGCTTCCACCTTACATAGTGGATTTGAAGTAAATAATTAAGAGTACTGGAACCATGGCATTTTAGTAATGGAAAAAATTGAAAAACTTGGTATGCAGAACATCCGGGATAAAACAAAATCCACAGTTTGTTTTCTAGGACTAGTTTAATGTGCAAAAATAACTTTAATTTCCGGTGCTTAATCGATTGCATACGTGGGCTTCCTTTACGGAATGTTTAGTGCGCCGTTTCGTCCATGCGTTATATTGTAGGTCCTCTTATGCTCCAAAAAAGCACGTCGTTTACACAGCATAAAGTCGTCACGATTCGATTTTGCAGGTTATAAGTTTGATGAGCATGACCGAGATTCAGCCAATTTAAGGCTGCAATTCGCTCGCTTTCCTGGTCCGAGGTCAGCTGGCGGACCTCGTGGCAGGCGTTGATGTCGGGAGGATTTTCCCCTTTCCAGGTGACAGATGCCGATATCTCAGTCTGTGTTTGTGTCCGAGCGTAATATTTACTTGAAGATAGTGGGGGTGCGTTATACACTCGTTATGCTGAATTGTTGTCCGACAGTCACCGTCTAGTAAAGCACGGTCAGATCAGGAGGTTTGTTGACCAAGGGATTGCTAGTAGATTACGTATTTCAGTCTTTCTTTTGGTAGACTATGAGCGTGAGTATGCGTTCGTATAAACTTTTATCATAGCCTGGCATATCTGTTATCTGTGCCATAAATGTGTTGGCATTTTCTTTTGAAGGACACCATGCGCTATTTGATGTTCTGAAGCAGTAAGTAATTTGACTTTCGTGGTACAATTGATATGAAATGCACGGTCTTCTCTCAGATTTAATTTTTGAAGCTTAATTGCAGTACAGCTACTATCAATGGCTTATATATGCTAAGCAGACAGCTCTTGTATATAATTAATTATAATGGAACTAGGGGATCTTAACATCTGGCTAAGATGCCTGCCAAGTTGTTTTTGACAAGTCAAAAGTTCGTTACTTATGTGGTAGTTTAGAAAATAAAATCAGTGGGTTGGATTATATCACTCAACATCATGAGCTTTGTGACATTAATCTCAATCCGATCCAATTTCTGTTACTGGAATGTCACACATTACTGTGTCAGGAATTTGTTTAGCAATCTTCCTTTTTTAAATTTATTGGATAATTCATAGAGAGAGCTTTTTGTGAGTACAACAGTGTGGCTTGCGTTACTGCCAAACCTTGGTTGAAAGAAGCCGAGCTTGCTAGGCGCTTGTGGTCCAGTGTAGTGAGCTTCGTGAATGCGAGAAATATGCATCATTTGCATAATTTATCTCGAATTTTTTTTTGTGGAACTGGAAGTACAAGGGTTTGTCTCTCTGCTCTGTGATTCTGTTTGCTGGTTTTGCTGCTGCTACATTCTATATCCGAGTTTGAAATTTGGCGGCATTCTTCCCAATATGCCTGACTCCAAATCTCTTTTTCCGTTGCTGATTAGGAAAAATAAAAAAAAAAGTAAATGTAGCAGTTCAAATGATAATGCATTCACTTTACTGTTTGTCTTGTATTTCGTGCATCATTGAGATGTGTCTTCTCAGTTCTCGTTGTCCAGTGCATATTTATGGGTGGGTATTAATATTAACGGGTAGCACGCAATCTTGGATATTCCTCTCCAAGGTACAGCCCACCTTTTTGCTGTATATTAAGCAAGACAATCCGTGAGCATGCAGAAAACCCAGCTGAAAGGAGTGCACATTACGTGATTAAATCTGTGCGTGAAATTTCTTGTTGTCCGTTGGCATCGTATTTGTTTTCTTGTTATTTTGGTCTGGTTTTGAATTTCATTCATGGTGCACATAAAATATGTGGTCAGCAATTGAAGATCTTTTTTGAAAAAAGCATGATCGTATGGCTTATAAAATGCTGGAATCAGTCTTTTCCTTGCATCAACAGCATGAGCTCAATAAATGGCTGGCCCAATGTTAAAATTTTGAAGCTTTTTTGGTTTAACATATCGGTACATTTATAGACAAGATGTTTTGGTCAGTCTTTATGCTTTATTGGTTAAGCTTTGCATTGAAGTACCAAGGATATGTATGTCTAAAGGAACCTAGCAGACGTTGTAGAGTGAAAATTTGTATCGGTGCTGTACGTTGAAGCCTCACGAGTTAATCCACGTACCTATTTGCAAGGTATAGAATGCATAAAATCATTTAGCACTACCTATTAAAGGACATGAGTAAGGAGGTGATATTTTTCTATCAAAAAAAGCTGATTTTTGGCTTTGTGCTGCTGAAAGATGCTGTTTTTTATTATGTGTTTTTCAGACTAATTGCAAGTGATCTTGGCAAATATTTTTTTTTTTGCATATTTCCTAAAACTTATAGATTCATATTTCTTTTCCTCATTAAAACTAGAAACCTGTGTTGTGTTTTTTGGGAGGGTTAAAAGGATGCAAATAATTTTTTAAGAACGCTTCCATTGTTTTTCAGATAAAAAGGGCACATGCCAATTACTGTTAAGCTAATCTGGTTGGCACTTCTCACCAAAGAGCTTGCCCTTGGAGGAGGAACGGTTTACAAATCCTGGATATTGCTTAAAAAATTTAGAGAAACTGAACACATCTTTGGTTAATATGCGAAATCATCAGTGAATTAGAAATAATTCTTTTTGGGAGGGTTGAAAATAGTGATGCAAGGGATTGCAACGTTAAGATTTCTTTTATTTTTTTTAGTTTTTTATTATTAGATGTGCATTTGTTTGTAAGACTGAAAGCGGAATGTGTATGGATGGATGCGCATATGTTCATCCTACTATGGAAAAAAATTGTGTTAGTCATTTTTTATTGGTATGATCGAATACATTTGCCACAAAGAAATAGTGATATTGTACAGGATGACTTGTAGCCAAAGCCAATGTGGCCACTTGTTGAGATTGATATTGGTATATATGAGTATACTTGTGGGTCTCTGTGCATGAATTCTGTGGCAGCTTGCCTTCTAAACAATTGTTTTGTGAGAATCACTTGAATCCAATATGGCCGATAGAATAAACAAGGATAAAGGTGTGTTAAAATAGTCAAGTTTCGGATGTTCTTTGTATCACAATAAGGTAATAAATATGTTAACGTATCCAAATATCAAGGTACGCCTACAGATTTTAGTCTGAAGCTTTCTCCAGATTAAAATTGGAGCACTGTTTTCGCCTGATCCAGATAGGAGCGAACATTGATGCATTTGGCTTCCTTTGGTTCAGGTATAACTGGATAAGAAAACGTGAATTAAAAAAGCCTTTTTTTTATAAGTATAATTATTTTTTTGTTTGGTTAATATCTTTGAAATAACTTTTGATTGAGGGTGCTTTTTCTCCAGAAGGCAGCATTTGGTTCAGGGACTAGGCAGGCATAAAGCTTGTCACGAGCCTTTTGCCTGTCAAACAACTACTAGGAGACATGCTTAAGCAAGAAATTGTTATACTGGTGCTTATGCTTGGTATTACTATTTCTAGAAAAAGTTGTAAGCCAATCTTGGTGTAAGGCCCATCATTTATGTGTCCCTCTGTTTTTTATGGACTAAAAACACCTTTAGTGAAAGTTAATATAGAAACTATAGCCAGCAAAAGCAGACGTAAATAGTGGCATGATTATTCTGATAAATGCAATTTTTTCCTATATAAATTTTCGAATCCTGATTCTTTTATTAATTCTTGAATCAAATGGAGCTAAAAGAAAAAGGTGCCAGTAATAAATAAAGTTCTATGTTAGGATTTTTTTGCCGAAATAGTTGTCTTGCATGAGAAGATTTTATTGAACCAAGAATTTCTAATGCCAGTTTGTATCTGGCACTCTGAACTTCAAATTTTCTGCAAGTTGACACCCCAATGTGAAGCCTATAATTTCTGATAAGTAGTCCGCCATTGCGGGAAGGAAAATTAATTGGTTGAGGTGGTTAAATTAGCAATTAATTATGCTTCTCCTGTAGAAAGTAGTGCAGCTTCAGGTGATATGGGGTGCCATAAGACCACTTTTAGAGGGTATATTTCTTTCAATCCTTCCACTAATTTTAACTACAATGGTTTGGGTAATGTTTTCAAAGTGCAAATAAGGGCAAGATATGGATGCTTAGTCTATTAATAACTTATACAACTGCAGAAATGATAATTTTTTAAGAATAATAGTGGGAGCACCATCTTCATGAATTACCTAGGTCAAACGGATGAGGAATACTTTTGAAGGTCCATTTGAAGAAGGTGTGCAATTATAAGCTACGTTTGTTTTACTTTGTTGAATAACATTTGTTTTTCTCAATATGTTGTGTTTTTCAATCTGAACTTACACATTGAAGATATGTTGTGATAAATTGTGAAATTAGATAATTATTCTGGTTTTTTTTATCTGATTTGAAGCTACTATGCTATTTTGAACTGAGACACATGACTTGTCATTGTAGCTATCCAAAATATTTTAGAATTCTCTATTTTTTCAATTAAAATAGTTGATTAATAAGATTAACAAAGAGGATAAGCTATTAGACAATTGGAGTGAAATGACAGTGCTGCTCACGCTTTTTGGCTGTTCGCTCTACTCTTAGCATGCCATCAATTTTATATTGCGAGCTGGTTATGATTGGTGGCTGTACAATAAATATTTTTAGGACTTGCCATGGCAAGTATGTGTGAAATATTCTATTATCAATAAGAGAAATAGTGATGCAGGAATATATCTTGTTTTTTTTTTTTTTCAATTATTCTATCGTGGCAATTTATTTTTGAGCACTTAAAGGTGTTTACCTCCTTGGACTAATAGAAAATTGATATTATTATTAAGTTATTTTATGGAGTTCAACCCTCTTATCTGCTGATTTTCCGGGTTGTAGGAAGGGGTTTGTCAAATGCAGAAGGGGATACATATGCACACTCCAGTGCCACATCAGAAAGTTGATAAAAAGGAATGCCACTTCACGGCATGGTATATCTTTTTGTGCCATGAAGATGAGGTGAGAGAAATTAATTATAAATTTAGAATAACCAAATTTTTGCAACATTAGAAGTCTATTTTTTTAATAGGAGAGAAATTTTGCATCAAAATTCATCAGAACTCCAAATCTACTATCTGGTTAACACTTCTCCCGACCTCTTCCTCCTCCATCCAAATCACACTTTGCCTTTGCCTTGTCTATATCGTCATCATTACGGTTTGCATCTGGGGGCGATTCAACTGAATATTTGTTTAAGCTATTCTTCGTCCACAAGCAGTTATCCAAGCAAATTACGTAACGTCTCCACACAGGCACAGACAAAAACATCTGTTACAAAATGGCTAAGGACGTTCCTTTTCTCATACGTTTCATTGATATCTACTTCTTCACAAAGACGTTTCGAATGGCAAAATAGAAAAAAAAATGTTACATTAGATGTCATGTAACCTTCTGATTGTCGAACGATTGATTGCTTACAGTATTATGTCCGTTAATGGGGCAATCAAAAGCTACACGTCCATTTCGTTCGTGGATTTGTGACATGTCGAATATCCAGCTTCGCGCCAAATGGCCTGGTAACAAGTCTGGGCCGTATGTTTAAGACCCCGCCACCTACCCGGCAGGGCTGGGGGAATCCTCTTTGATCATCCACTGATTGCTTTGAGATCTGTACCGACCGTTGAATGCGGAATTCCACGCGCTTTCAGATCTGTGCGTTCTGATTTCTCTTCACCCGGTCAAACTTTGACTTTTGTAGATCGAATCGAGCTAACGAGGGATGGGAGGCAAAGAGAACGAATTGAAAGCCTCTTCTCTCCCGACAATCCACGGCTCGAGGCAAAGGAAGCAGAGCATGAAATCTCCTCCACCTCCTCCTGCTCACCAACTCACTGCTCCGCTCAGTGAGCACCCAAACTCTCTCCCTCCATCTCTTCCCCCTTTCTTATTTTTTCACTCCTAACTCCCGGACTCCTCTTTCCCGTTTTGCTTGCAGTCTCAAAACACATCCAAGAAGAAGACCATGACATCCCGTCTTCCTCCTCGGCCTTCGCCTCACCGGACGACAACTCTCCGGTCGAGCAGGTCGCTCTCACGGTGCCGGTCGGCGATGACCCATCCATCCCGGTGCTCACTTTCCGGATGTGGGTCCTGGGGACGGTGTCGTGCGTCATGCTCTCCTTCCTTAACCAGTTCTTTTGGTACCGCAACGAGCCGCTCTCCATCACCTCCATCTCAGCTCAGATCGCGGTCGTCCCCCTCGGCCATCTCATGGCCTCGGCCCTCCCTGACCGCGTCTTCTTCAGGGGCAGCCGGTGGGAGTTCACGCTTAATCCCGGGCCCTTCAACGTCAAGGAGCATGTGCTTATCACCATCTTCGCCAACTCCGGCGCCGCTAACGTCTATGCCGTCCACATCATCTCCGCTGTTAAGATCTTCTACAAGAAGAACCTCACTTTCTTTGTTTCATTCGTTGTGATTGTAACCACGCAGGTAACTCTAGTGCTTTTCATTCAAGAATTCTAGTATTAGATCGGTGGCCTTATTATTTTCTTTGCATTGAATTGGATGATCCAATTATTTGGAGGAGAGCAGGTATTGGGATATGGATGGGCAGGGTTATTTAGGAGGTACTTGGTGGAGCCTGCTGCTATGTGGTGGCCTTACAATCTTGTTCAAGTCTCTCTCTTTGGGTATCTCTCTCTCTCTCTCTCTCTCTCTCTCTCTCTCTCTCTCTCTTCTTGAAATTTCTAGTTCAAGCCGAGCACAAGGCCTCAAGAACATCGTCGATTTATGAAATGGTTGATACATATTCTGGATACAGGGCACTCCATGAGAAGGAAAAGAGGCCAAGGGGCAGCTTGACCCGCAACCAATTCTTCTTGATTGCCTTCATCTGTAGCTTCGCATACTATGTGTTTCCCGGTTACCTCTTCAAGATGTTAACGTCTCTCTCATGGATTTGCTGGATCTTCCCGAACTCCATTCTGGCTCAGCAGTTGGGATCAGGAATGAAGGGGCTCGGGATCGCAGCCATCGGGCTCGATTGGTCCTCTGTATGCGCCTATCTGGGCAGCCCGCTTGCCAGCCCGTGGTTTGCCACCGCCAACATTGCTGCTGGCTTCTTCTTTCTCATGTATTTCATCACACCGTTCACATACTGGTTAGATGTATACCATGCCAAGACCTTCCCGATATTCTCTGATGACCTCTTTACATCTTCGGGTCAGAAGTACAACATCTCCAGCATCATTGACTCCAACTTCCAATTCGATGCTGCTGCTTATGAGAAGCAGGGGCCTCTCTATCTCAGCACCTTTTTCGCAATGACTTATGGCTTTGGCTTTGCCTCGCTCAGCGCCACAGTGGTTCATGTCCTCCTGTTCCATGGAAGGTACAATTTGATCTATGCTCCGCTAATTTTTGGTGCAGATTTGGGATTAGGTTCCTTTGTCAGCTGAAGTACCTCCATGAAGATTCCTAGTTACTGATCACTTGTTTCCATATGGGCAGAGAGATATGGCAGATGAGCAAATTGGCTTTTCGAGAAAAGAAAATGGATGTGCACGCAAGGCTGATGAGAAGATACAACCAAGTTCCTCTGTGGTGGTTTGTGTGCATCCTGCTGGTGAATGTTGCCCTAACGATCTTTGCGTGCGAGTATTACATTGACCAACTTCAATTACCATGGTGGGGTGTCTTGCTAGCTTGTGCTGTGGCAATTTTCTTTACCCTCCCCATTGGAATCCTCACAGCTACAACAAACCAAGTAATCTCCCCCAACTGTTACTTCATTCTTTACAGTTCTGCCTCACAATCTCCCTTTCTTTTTTTTTTCTTCCTGCGGACTTAAATATGTAACGATCATCTACGTTGCAGCCAGTCTTACTGATTCCTTTGATGAACAGACGCCAGGGTTGAATGTGATCACAGAGTACATCATTGGCTATGTATACCCAGGCCGCCCTGTTGCAAACATGTGCTTTAAGGTGTATGGGTATATCAGCATGAAACAGGCACTAACGTTTCTGCAAGATTTCAAACTTGGGCATTATATGAAGATACCTCCCAGAACAATGTTTATGGCACAGGTTAGATTGCTCTACCCACCTGTTTTAGCATCAAATTTTGTTTCTGTTTCTATATGTTCTCTTAGAAAAGGGAATGTCCCGGGAGCAGGTGGCCCCAAGTGGTGGAAGCTCATACACTTGTTTCTTGCTTTTGATTGTATGTGCCTTCTTGCTAATGTATGTGATATGAGACATAGCATCTTTCCATTGTGCTTGTTTGTTGCCCCAAGGTCCACCATCTGACATGGGCCTTGAATCTAGAATTTTTGGTTAGATGGACTGCCTTCTTTAAATGCATTCTAGGTGGAAAAACGGCATGAGTTCAATTTACAACACTCAATATTTTAACAGCAATTAGTTTGTAATTTAAGTAAGATTATTTCATGAACAACTTATAATCCATGTAGCTATTCATAACTTATTTTGGATGAGGTGATGTTGTGCTCTGAATGAACTTATTTGCTACTCTGTCTTTCTATTAGGTTTTTGTTCCTACAGTTTGGCAGCAAATTTGGCCCCTTGTCATCTACCTTGAATGCACCAACCATTTCATATTTGAGGATTGTACACCACCAAAAAAATTTGCTTCCATTTCAATTTCCTAATGCTCATATAGCAGTATTACTGAAAAATTAGTAAATGAATGCATATAAATTTTGCAAGACAATGTTTGTAGTCATGAACATGGATTCCAATGCCATCCATTTCAGGATGCCTCATGAATCATGAGATCTAAATGATCATCCATCTAATGATGAATCTTCCTCGCGGTTTTTTTGTTAGTTTGACACCATATGCTTTGCAGAATTCCGTTGGCTTAACTTTTAGGTATCAGATTTATCACAATCCCAGTAAAAATGTTAGCCGACAATTCTATATATATCAATCTTTTCTCGTGATCTATATAGGAGTAACTTCTTAGTTTAAGTAGTTTTTATCTAATTATTTTGTTCTCCCTAAATTGCTGACGCTTCAAATGTCTGAATGTTTATCACCTCGTTCGATTCTTTGATCAATCAATGCCCATTGGTACCATATAGATTTATAAGATACTCGAAGCAATTACTTCCAGTTTTCATGCATATCCTAGCAAAGCCCTGGCTGGGGTCATAACTGTGGCATTGCCACCAGTTTTCTTGCATAGGAAATGTGTACTCAAATATTTGTTCGAGTCTGCTGCATATAAAAGAATATTCTTGTAGATGATAACTTTCTTCATTTTTTTCCGACACCTTGGCACGGCTTTTGTTTCTCCAGTTTCCTCGAACAGCACCTTGGAAGAAAACTTTTTCTTGGTGATCCTGATTTACAACTAAATATTGAATCATCAGCAGGAAATCAAGATACAACACTAAAATATATCTGTGCATTATAAATTTATTAAACCACAATTTGTACAAATCTTATTCATCTTACTGCTGCATGGAACGAACCGAAACATAACAAATTCTATGCATTGCTATTGTTGACGAGAAGGATGATCGATGCAACTTCATTTCTATCAGGTGGTGGGAACCCTTATATCGGCACTGGTGCACTTGGGAACCGCGTGGTGGCTCATGAGCACCATTCCTAACATCTGCGATCGGACCAAACTGGCTCCTGACAGCCCATGGACATGCCCAGGTGATCATGTTTTCTATGATGCTTCCGTCGTATGGGGTCTGATTGGTCCTCGCAGAATCTTTGGTGCCCTCGGCACCTACTCGGCGATCAACTGGTTCTTCCTGCTTGGGGCCATTGGTCCCCTTCTTGTCTGGCTTGCCCACAAGACTTTTCCAAGACAGCAATGGATCCGCCTCATCACCATGCCCATCATGATTAGCGCCCTAGGGCAGATGCCTCCAGCCACAGCAGTCAACTACACTACTTGGATTGTGGTCGGCTTTGTTTTTGGTTTTGTTATCTATAGGTATAGGCGAGACTGGTGGCAACGCCACAATTATGTCCTCTCTGGGGCACTTGATGCCGGCCTTGCATTTATGGCCGTGTTGTTATACTTGTGTTTAGAGTTTGAGGGTATCAAGATCAGTTGGTGGGGAAACATATTGGATGGATGCCCATTGGCTTCCTGCCCAACTGCAAAGGGTACTGTTGTGGACTATTGCCCAACCTCTTAGTTACGCTTGTTGATGTTGATCATGTGATGTTTGTGATTACATTGTGCCTGTACTAAAATAAAGGACATGCGGATGATTGTTTTGTTAACATGAAGAAGATTGATTTGATACAAAGAAAGCTACAGAGTTTAGATGAGGCAGGAAAAGTTTGACAGATTTTTTTTCTTGTTTTCCCATTCAATTGAGTTTTGTGAGTCTTGTATTTTCACACGATTATCAGAAACCTATGTGTATCAAACAACTGATAACCAAAAACAACTGATAAGTATAAACAACATGTTTTGTCCATGGTTCTTTAAAACCTATGTCATTCAATGTATTATGAATAACACAACCTGTGTGTGATGCATTCACCAAGGGCCTTAAGACATCTATGCTAAACTGCATTTAAATCATATAATCGTAGCATAAGATTTTGTAATAAGTACAATACTCTGGTCAATTATGCCATTTTTGATATTTATGGTTTAAAGTCTACCAACAAAAACAGAACAAAAGTGAATAAAGATCCAGTTACGAAGGTTAATGCAGCAAAATCCATGATGGGATATATATGTATATATATTTACTTTTTTGCTGTCAATCAATTAATTATGAAAAGAAGCCAAATCTAGATTTACTGATGTCCAACACTTGGATCCGTACATTCATCACCACCAGAATTTCTCTCTTCCCTAAGGTCTACGGCAGTCGCTCCAATCCAAGAACCCGATACCCGATGATCCGACTTGACCTCGACCTCAACCCGGCCCAAATTTGACGATGAATGGGTTGAGTATGGATCCAAAGACAGACCTATTGGAACTTTCGAGTTAGGGTTGGGTTTGAGAAATTCAATCCCAAGTTAGTATAATATATACTTCAAATCTCTTTTTATATATAAGATTGTCACACTCCCGTTTCGAGTTTACGAACCGGAGGTTGTATCAACTGTCATATACTGAAAGAGAACCCTTTCCACAAGTATGTAGGGCAACTCAACATGGTATCATAAATATGCAGCAAAATAATTTTAAATAATAATATGCAAACTTTATTTCAATAACTAGCTCAACATTTAAATGTGTCAATATTTTAGGATAGTATATCAATTTAAATAAACTCCGATCTAAGATAATATGTGTCAAAGTTCTGCTAGTCGCTCTCGCATATTTAAAACTTCGATTAGGCTAGTTCTCTGAATCTGTAAAAAAAATCATATAATAACTTAAACAGCCTAGTTACTAACGATCACTTTAGCAATGATTACTTTAGAAATGACCAGACAATCAAATAGATAATAGCTTGCAGAAAAGAAGCATATATGCAATACTAATATATGAATCAAATCTTTCTTAAAATATTAAATTTCTGTTCATAGATTTAAATTCTTTCAAATATTTAATTCATATTTTCAATCCTGAGCTCCGACAATATTTTTCCGATGATAGAGTCATAACACTGGCTAATTTTCTTGCGGTGAGCTACGCATGGTATAATTAGATACTTGATTTATATATTTATTATGGTTTGTATTTAGATTACTTTTGATCTGATTTGATATAAAAAATCTGATGGATTGGTAAAATTAATATTATACCTTATTTGATCTAATTTTAAAGAAATTAGACTAGGTTCAAATTGAACTTTTTGACTATATTCAAATATGGATTGGATTTGGATTGTGCCTCTTCCGATCCAGCCCAACTTGCTTTTTAAAATATTTTAATATATTTCAATAAATATAATTGTTTTAATTATACGAGGGAGGAAGAACTAAACTAATAGAAGCATAATTATTAGATGGGCAGATTTATGGCCTCATGAAGCGAGGAGACCGATGGCCAGTATGGCTCAGCGCCTGTTTAGTTGCCCCTAATTGGGATCCGAACTCACTGGGGCACGGTAGAAGCCTACTTCAAGTATTTGGTAGGTCCAAAATGGAGCCAAATGTATTCTTAAAATAACCGGGGGTAGCTCAGTTGGAATGGGACGTTTGCTCCTAATTAAGTAGTTTCAGGCTCGAAACGTATGGACATCGATTAAATTTGGGGATCGGATGCCCCACATCTGGACACGGGGTTTAGAAGCGCTATTGGTCAGCTGGTACCAAGGTGGCGCCAGAGTGACGTACTCACCTGTAAGAGGGGTTACCAGGTAGGTGGGGCCGCCCGCGAGGTGAAGAGGATATGAGAAGTATAAGTATGCCTCTCTCTCCGAGGGGGTAGGGGGTGTTTTCTATCCGTATCGGACATGTCCCGGTGGGAGAGAGGCCCGGTGTGGGGTTGCTACGCGGAGGAGGTTCTCCTTCCCCTCCCTTCTTTTTTAAGCCAAAAAAAAAAAAGAAGAAGCCTACAAATTGAGCTGACTTTCAGGCCGCTCAACAAAGTGAGTTCCCGCTCGGTCCACCCCACCAGGGAAGACATATTTATAGCTAATGGGTCATGGCTGGAAGTGTGTCAGGTCAGATTTCTTTTTTTCTTCCAAATTTTGAGTCAAATTTAGCATTTAGGTCCAAAATTTTAAATAATTCATGCCCCGATGTATTTCCGTTGAAAACCCATAACAAATTAATACTACAAAACTTTCTCTAACAGTTTGGCCCTTTGCCGTGGTCGAAAGGTGCTAATTGCTCTCCAGCGTTGGAGAGTGGGGATCCAAAATCTAGTCGGACTCGGATTCGATCGAAGCCGCATTCGCGTTTGTTCTGGTGACGGGACGCTCCTACTCGTGGCCATGGACTCTCAGACCGACGGCGGCGGCGGAGGAGCGCACGACGTCGCCGCCCTGAAGGAGATGCGCGACCAGCTGGAGGATGGCATCGAGGCCCGCCGTCAAGCCCAGAAAGACCTCATCGCCTCCCTACAGACCCTCGTCCCCGACCTCGTTTCCTCCCTCGACCTCTCCCTCCGCGTCATCTCCGCCTTCAACCGCCGCCCATTTATCCCCACGCCTAACCCTAACCCTAATCCTCCCTCCTTCGATCCACCCCACCCCCTCACCTCCCGCCGCCGCCCCTTTCCTGACTCCCGTTCCCTTCCTCCCTGCACCCGCCCCAAGCCCTCACCCGAGCTCCGCCGCGACCGCTCCCCCCACGACGCCTGCGGTGGCGGCGACCACCTCTCCGTCGTCCGCACCATGGTCGCCGTATGCCTTCTTGAGCTCGTCCCCTTCACCGAGACCGACTCCGCCGCACTGCTCCGCCGGCTCGAGGGCGACCAGTCCTCCGCCACACCCGCCGAGAAGGCCGCCCTCGTCGAGGTCGGCGGGGAGCTCGGCCCGATCTTCGCCGTCGAGACGGCCCTCCGGCGCATCGCTGAGGAGAGCGGCGGGGTGCAGCTGGAGGAGTTCACTGTGCACGGGAAGTCTGTGTTGATGATTTGGGGCATTGATCGTAACAAGCTCCTCAAGGAGCTCCCTGAGAGCTCCTCCCAGACTCAGCAGCCACCGCCGGAACCGATTTCCGGCGATGGGAACAATCAGGGTCAGGGGCCGGCTATGGGCGGAGTCGATAGCGGTGCAGTGATGTCGCGGTCTGACATGTGGATGGGGCCTCCTGACCCTCAACTTTCTGGCATGTCTCCTATGTTTCCGGGGACCGGTGCTCCGCCGCCCATGGTCGGCCCAAGAGGCGGGCCGAGGGTTATGGGCTTAATGGGGATTCCGAGGATGATGGGCGTTCCTCCCCTCCACAGGCCTCTTATGGGGCCTGGTGCTGCTATGGGTGGCCCAAGTTCGGCGCCTCCGAAGCAAACGACCGAGGAGGAGGATCTGAAGGACATTGAGGCGTTGCTGAACAAGAAGACGTTCAGGGAGTTGCAAAAGTCGAAGACCGGAGAGGAGCTTTTGGATCTCATTCACCGGCCAACTGCAAAGGAAACTGCTGTTGCGGCAAAGGTTCGGAAATTTCGATTCTTGTTTGTACTTTTGTCTTGCTCTTCTGCGTATCAACTATCATTACTACTTTGCTATTTTTGAAAGCACGCCTTCATGGATTTCTTGCTAGCTAACAAGGGAAAAAAATGATGTGATTCCAAAATTAGTGTCGCTTTAATAGTTGAATGAATTGCTTTCAGGAAGAATAAATGGCTGTTCACCATTTTCGAGTATAATAATTAAAATTTAGTGGTTAATATGCGCTTGTTCTTGAATTTTCTCAGTAGACAGTTTGTTGATTTACTTAGTATCAGCAGTTGTTTGATTGTAGTTTTCCCCTTTTCAATAGTGATAGAAAAAGGTGTAATAATTTTCTCCTTGCAACTTGCTGCTCGGTTAACATGATTTGTGATTTTTCATGTATTATTTTTTCCTATGGCATGTAAAAAATTTATTACCGGCCTTTAAGTACAGCAGCAGGCTTTCCTTCTTGCAGAATATTGCAGAAATCAGGAAGAGGAGAACCTCCTTCCTTATGCATTAATTTTTGAAGTTGCCAGGAAATTATGAGCTTTGTTTTCACTTCTCATAGCATGGTCAACTTCCACCTGCTTGAAAGAATCCAATTTATGAAATGTCATAAAGTTATCTGCTCATGCACCAAATGTATGCACCTATCATGAACTTTAAGAAGTCTCATTGTTTTTATAATAAAAAGAAACTAAATATGTTGAATTTCATGCAATGGGAAGAGATTGCTCTCATGCAATGAACATGTCGTATTTTAGTTATAATGAGTGCAGTAAAGGACTCTATAGAGTTGCACCTACAGGAAATTGAATGATAGAAAAATAATCAATGGAATTGAGTCTGTACCAATTTGATTTGGTTTCTAACAGTTCTGAATTAAGTTTTTTTAAACTAAAACACAATTTTGCCAGATAAATTAATTAACTTAATCTGAAACACATGAAAATATACTGTCATATCGACTTAATTTCATATTAATAGTTTTAGTGGATGACATTTTAGAATGGGCTGGTTGCCCATTCAAATTCTTGAAATCTCCTGTTCCTTGATATCTGCCATAAAGTAAAAAATGTCCTTATAACTTTGGACATGACTTGTCAGATAATAAGAGTTGTGTGAGCATGTGCAGATTTTTTTTTTTCATGAATAATACTTGCATGTTGCTCCTCAAACTCTGATTCAAGGCATCCACTTCATGATTGGAAACAACGTAGAAATGGTGAATATCCTTGAACATGTTAAAAAATGTTTCGCCTAACTTTGTCATTTATAAGTTGTTTAAATTATGTTAACCGGATGCAAATTGTGGTAACATGCTTCAATTCAAATCTTTAAAGTTTGTGGTACTAGTTATAGTGAAAGTTTTATGTCAAGTCTCAATTGCATTCCCATTTTTGGTTCGGGGAACGCCTGTGGTTCTTGACTGCTTTTATTGCTTCATTGTGTGCACAAGTTGCTGGGGGCTCCCTGCCCAAATATTAGTCAATCTCCATGCCATCTCTTAGCACTTATGGCACCTGATGTTCATCATCCTTTTTTCAGTTCAAGACCAAGGGTGGCTCTCAGCTCAAGGAATATTGTACACATTTAACTAAAGAAGATTGCCGGCGCCAAACTGGTTCATTCATTGCATGCGAGAAGGTTAGTGTTACCATTGATTATATACCAAGTCACACATAAAATTAAATTTTGCCTATATCTCATTATCTCACGTTTGATAAAAAATTTTATATGATTTTTTTTTGTATGTTTGAATGCTGCACTTATATTATCTTCATATTATCATCATGCTTGTGCTACACGCAACCTCTTTTGAAATTATGAAATAAGGATTTGCTAATTAAGTAAATCAATATTGATTAAGCCCAAAATATCGTACGTTCCTCCATCTTGTTTCATCCTTGTAGTTGCAAAAATTTATTTCATTTGTAACTCTAAAGTTCTGCTCTAATAGGATAGTTTGGAGGCTGAGAATCCAACTTAAATTGTGTGCTAGAGGTAAGTTGCTTTCAAGATCAGGCTTGAAGAGAAAATTTAAGAACTAATATGAATTGTAGTGGACAAGGTTACCAAGCATGTCTAGCAAATAAAGCCAGATAAATTGAAGATTTGGAATCCAGTGGACCCTTAATTGAAGGTTTCAAAGGAATTAATGTGCTACTCTAATAATTGCATAAAGCCAGATAAATTGAAGATTTGGAATCCGGTGGACCCTTAATTTGATAGTACATTAGAGTTACATTCTTAAGAGTCGTAAGTAGGCTATGCAATATGCAATATATATACATAGTCATAGAAAGAACATACATAATAGACTTATTAAGATTCTTGATTGTAATGTAGATAGGGTGAAATTTAAAAATTTAAAAGTAAAAATACTTTGTGGAGTGAACTTTTAAAATTTAGAGGGATTGCAAAGGAAGAAAAAGAAGAGACTGCACTGAGTCAATGACTGCATGTGATCCATAAAGCTCCATC
Source organism: Phoenix dactylifera (assembly GCF_051530095.1). Taxonomy (NCBI): domain Eukaryota; kingdom Viridiplantae; phylum Streptophyta; class Magnoliopsida; order Arecales; family Arecaceae; genus Phoenix; species Phoenix dactylifera. Next base: position 32,446,511 of record NC_143195.1, read on the forward strand.
TTTGTTTATTAATCAAGACTGGCTGCAGATAAGGCTGTTAAAATAATGCCATCAATCCTTTCCCGAGCTACAATAGTTAGTTTGCATAAATAGAGAATGCACTTATATTTATTAATTAGAATGTGGCTACCATTCTAACATTAGGATCTCAGCTTGCTTCTTCCATTCTTCCCCTTTTTTTGGTTACATTACTTCATACTCTCATTGCTATATTCCATATGACTGTTTTGATGTGCTGCTCGATTGTAAACAGGTTCATTTTCGGCGAATTATTGCTCCACACACCGATACAAATTTAGGTGACTGCTCTTTTCTTGATACATGCCGTCACACAAAGGTTATTTTTTCCCCCTTTTACTAAATCCACATAGTCATCTTTTCTTGTACTATGTTTTATAGCTGATCAATATTTATTTTTTTCAGACCTGCAAATATGTTCATTATGAACTTGACCAAACACCCGATATACCTCCAATGATAATGGGTGCTGCTAATCTTCCACCTCCAAAACCTATTAAGTCCCAGAGGGCTGAATATTGTTCGGAAGTGGAACTTGGTGAGCCTCAATGGATAAATTGCGACATTCGTAACTTCAGAATGGACATTTTAGGGCAGTTTGGGGTTATCATGGCAGACCCACCATGGGACATTCACATGGAATTGCCATATGGTACAATGGCGGATGATGAGATGAGAAATCTTAATGTACCTGCATTGCAGACCGATGGTCTGATTTTTCTGTGGGTCACTGGGCGTGCAATGGAACTTGGGCGTGAATGGTAAGATTTTGTTTCTACCATGTTTTGCATGATAATTGCTGATATTATTATTTGTTAGAAGAACAAATGATGACTTACCATCAGTGCTTTTTTATAAAAAAAATCATGCAAATATGGTGGAAAAAGGGCAGGCTTTCAGCATGTGCGACTGGGCAATCGACCATAACCCCTGGCCTCTGGCCTTTTCTTGCAATTACTTTCTTTTCCTGTTCTTTCATCTATATTTGTCCTTATGGCAAACTTAAATGTTTATTGGAGTATTTGTAACTGAGGGAGGTCTTGTTTCTACCATATTGTGCATGAAAATTGCCGATATTATTCTGTTAGGAGAATCAAAGATGACTTGGAAAGCCATTAGGGTTTTATTTTAAAAAAGAATCATGCAAGTATGGTAGAAAGGGCGGATTTTCAGCATGTACGAGCAGGCAATCATCATAAACCCAGGCCTCTTATTTTTTGGGCTTGGTGCCCAAAGGCATAATTTAGTTAAACTATAAATGATTTTTTGTTCGAACATCTGACACTGCTGAAATTTGTACTATATGTGAGACAGATGCTTTTGCTGCATGAAATAACCCAGGTGTGGAGATTTGATCTGCCACCATTATCTCTTTAGATAAGTAATGCTGTACCTTTGTGTGGTGATGAATATTGCATTTAGCAGACATGTAAGTCTAAAGATTCTGTCACTGAGTCCAAAACTGTAGATAATATTAGGAAACAAGGGTTTTAATGGAGGATAGGTGGAAAAGGAATAATTATAAACCGTTTCTGTTCAATATGAAGGACATCCATCAATGTACTAATAATAAAACAACATTTTCCATTGAATGCTTGATACTGTTTTTGTACTACTATCTTATATCTAGACTGAGTGGGAGAAGAATTAGTCCTCGCTGTCTGAAATTGTTTGTTTCAGCTGAACAAACTGAACAAATTGAAATTAGTTTCTACTTTTTTAGCCGATTGATTCTATCTGGTCTTCCTCTGATTACCACCTTTGTATTACTAAATTTGCTTATCATGCATGTAAAATAACAGATCAAGTGTAATTGTAGCAAATTATTTCTTAATCTGTTATGCATGATCGCATTAGCTCATGTATGTTATATTGTTTATACAAATAGTTGAATTTAGACTGATGGTAGGACTTGAGGCAAACTCAGAGAATTTTTTCTTTTTTTTAATATTCATCAGTTTGGAGCTTTGGGGATACAAGCGTGTTGAGGAGCTCATTTGGGTGAAGACCAATCAACTTCAACGAATTATTCGAACTGGGCGAACAGGTCATTGGCTCAATCATAGTAAAGAACATTGTCTTGTTGGAATTAAGGGAAATCCAGAGGTGAATAGAAACATCGATACAGATGTTATTGTAGCTGAAGTTCGTGAAACAAGCCGAAAACCTGATGAGGTAATCAGATGTTGTGCCATGATTTCATTTCAACCGAAATAGAATATAACTAATATGTATCTAACTATGCCATTATTGCTCTGCGTTGCTAATTTGACAATATACAAACCCCAGTGATAAAGAATGCCTATAGTTCAATCGTGAGTTGATTTGGAAAGAATCCCTGTCTTCTCTTTCCCTGTCTTTCACATTATCAGCTTTCGGCACTATTGGTTTCGTGGTGCAAAACTTGGAAGCTGAAGGGCTTAAATGGATTTAGGAAAAATATTTTGGACGTACTCCATCTTTTTGGTTGTTTCTTTGCAAGGGACCCTGCTTTCAGCTCTCTCATTTTATTCCTTTAAAAAATTAATTCTCTTTTCAAAATGTTTGGTTTTGAAGCCAGACAATCTCCGTTGTTTTATTTTCATCACTGTATTTCTTAATTTTTTAATTACTATTTCACAATTCTCTCCATTCTAAGATTTTTTGCCCCATATGGTTTTACGTAACCCTTTCATCACTGTATTTCAGTTGCTGATGTTTACCAAAATCTATTTGTACTTCATAGTCCTTTTCTTCTGTATTCCTGTTATTTTCCCTTGGATCTTGTTTTTGCTCCCCCTTTTACCAAAAGCTGCATGTTGCACTGCATGCTAGATATTCTACTTAGACAAAGTTCATGTACGATTCTTGTGTAAAGGACTCCTTTGAACATGTAGGAAATGAAATTCTTTATTAAAAAATTCTCCAAAACATGCAGTTCTTTCACAGCTTACAATTAGGCACTTAACTTAGTAGTGTTTGTACTATTTATTATTTAACTTATGCATCAGCACCTTATTCGGTGCCCTGCCATGACACTCCAAATTTTCTTCTCATGCAAGGGTGTTCTGTTATACTCCACTAAAAGCTCATTCTCTATTTAACTTGTATCACGTAAATTTACATATACAATCATGTACTCATTAATTATACACGTTTCCTCAATATGCAAGTCCAAGGTCCATAACTCACATTTGTACGTGCTTTGACTGCAGATGTACCCAATGCTGGAGAGGATCAGCCCCAGGACAAGGAAGTTGGAATTGTTTGCTCGAATGCACAATACACATGCAGGGTATGCATTTGCAATCTAGTTTTTGTTTCCTTGGTTACGTACTCGCACTAGATATATACAAATGGTCCTTTAGATCTTCATGCCAGTAACTGGTAGTTGACTAGGGGTGGAAAAAATTGATCTGACCTGAAAACTTAATCTGATGGTCGGGTTTGGGTCAATTGTTTTTTTAGTTAGGGTTGGGTATGGGTCAAATTTCCTGACCTGAACTGGGTCTGAATGGTTTGGAGCTTTGACCCAACTTGGGTCATGAGGGTAGAGTTCTATTTGGGTCAGAACAATTTAGTTAGGTTGAGTCGTGATCTTGGATAAGAAATTTTTGAGTGATTGGTCTTTTTCTTAATGCTAGCTGTTTAAATCATTTTAGAAATTAGTTGTAAGAATTGTAAAGATTGGATTTGTTAGGGTAGCTTAGGTCCATTAGGGATTGACTCTACAAAATGGTTAGGTTAGGGTCAAATAAATGAGCTAAAATGACCTGTGGGTGTGTATGCGTTGAGAGGCCTTAACCTGATGTTGGATCTGATCGGATGTGGGTCAAGGTTTTATTTGTTGTTGTCCTTTCCTGACCCGACCTGACCCATTGCCAGCAGTACTTGTCTCACTGATTCCAGCATAATGTTTGTTTTTAGGCAAGCATATAATTTCACTGCAGGAGAATGGTGTGTGCATTTTTATAAGTAAACAATGCAATCTTTGTTATTCAGGATATTTTCTTCATAATAATGGATAAGTTGCTATCAAAGTTATTTTCAGCGAAGGGCCATGGAGAACTTAGCACAACAACAACAACAACAATAAAATGAAATAATTTTTTAAAAGAAACAATATGCTAAAAAATTAAAAGAGACGATGACGACGACAACAATAATAAAACAAAATATTTTTTTAAAAGAAATAATATGCTAAAAAATTAAAAACAAAGTGATTAATTGCAAGATCTGCTCATTTCCTCTACTTTTCCTTCCTTTTCTGCTTACATTCCATATGAGTATCGTGATTATTGAGAAGAAAGAGAGAATTTGCAAATAATCGTCCAGTGCATCCAGTCCATGGTATCAGATATATGTAACTCTTTCATGTGATAATGTTCTGTAACTAGGTTGCCCTAATTTGACAGTTCAAAAAAAAAAGGTTGTCCTAATTTGGAAAGTTGACATGGTTTCTATTTGATAATGTTCTGCCCTTCATCATGAACTTAGTTTCTAGAAGTGCCAAAGGTATCTGGGTGACACACTCATGAATTATACATTGTACTTTTTGAAGTTGACATCTTGCCAGGTTGTGGCAGTCACTTGATTGGTCTTCTACTTGTTTCTACTCCCTTGCTGCAACAAGGTCTTTCTCGTAATTTAACGCGCATAAGTTATCTGTTTCTCTATACTTATTGTATTTGATTACTTGCTAGCTTGTTTTTATGTTGCACTCGTCCATTCCTTCCAATTTAATGGGCTTGCGATTCTAAGGTTGAATGGTTTTATCAGGTGGCTCTCACTGGGCAATCAGTTGCAAGGAGTCAGGTTAGTTGACGAAGGTCTGAGAGCAAGGTTCAAGGCTGCTTATCCAGATGTGGAGGTACAACCAGCATCTCCTCCCAGAACAACTGCTGTGGATGTAGATTCAAACACCACACAAATGAGGAGCTCTTTTGTTGGGACAGAATCAAAGCAACCATCAAGCCAATTTATGGAACCGGCACCACCTGTGGGCTGTTCTGAAGGAAAGCAAGTGGGTACAGATGTTGAAACAGCTGCTTAATATCAGCATGCCTATTTAGTTTCCATTGTCGTTGGGTGATCTTAGCTTGTTTGTGGATGCATATTTTTATCATGCTGCTGCATTTTGGCACCATATCCCTATCTTTTGCGAGGCCGCTGCCTCTGTCAGTGTTCATCTTACATGCAGAAAAGATATAAGCAGCTAAAATTCTCATTAACTGCTGTAACTGCATTTCGTGCGCAATCCTTTGTAGAATTGGATAACCCCCAATCAGAAATTCGGACTGCTTTGCTGCTGGACCTAAGCAAAGCAGTACCAGAGGTTTTGTAAATGTTAGAACAGCCATTTAGATGCCAAAACCTTTAAAATGTTTGAATGTAGTTTAGTTTAAATGGCTGCAAGGGCTGTTCGAACTTTGTGGGAGCTCTACTTTTATTTATATATATATATATATATTGGTTAAGCCTTGCTTTCATTTTTTAATGTATTATAATTAGAATGCTCTCAAAATTAAATATAATTAGCAATCTTTTCGATCTTATTCCTTTATGAAACATGGTGATGAAATTTGTTTTTTGTTCGTTGTCCCATACTTCACCTCACTGATATAGAATGCTCATGTTATATAACTCTAATTTCTAATGATTGAAACCTATCTTGTATTGGTTAAGCCCAGTGCATGAGTTTTTTATTATTGTGAGATCTGGTAAGGATGAAATGTATGAATAGATTGTTTCCATATTTTCAACTGTAACCTCTAAATCAATGGAGCAATCAAATTTTACCATTGTGCTAAGGCTCGTCCTAGCAGATTCAACAACTTCTAATTGAAGGTTCAAGTAAATTAGATTGGTTTGAAGATGCTGGTGCTTGACAGTTTAAGATCTCGGTGCTTTATACTCTATGGGTGGGTGGCTGGGTTTGTTTAAACTTGAACGTCTAAAACGCAACATTGATGGGGACAAACGGTTGGGATTTACCAGAATATCCTGCATTTAAACCTTGCAACAGAACGTCCATTACTGCTGCCGAAAATTATAAAAAAATTATTAATAACCTTAACCGTTTCACAACCTCGCCCGACGAAGCTAAGAATACCAACTCAAACCATCAACTAAGAAATTAAACATTACATAAGTACTGAGAAATCGAGATAAGGAAAATCTAGATCCAACTTCCAACGTCACCAATCCAAAAAAAAAAAAAGAACCTAGATCCCCGTTTTTCTCTCACAAGAGGCACAGGAGAACCAAACCGACAACCCATCCAACGGCCGTGGAAGCCCCGACAGACACCGCCCCCGATCCCTCCGGTGGGGAGGGGCCGAAGACGATGGGATACGACGGCGAAGTAGCCGGCAGCGCGGAGGACTTCCCCGGCGGCGGCGCGTCCTCCGCCGGCGGGAAGAAGGTGCCATTGGCGGAAGGGACGGCGATCGCGAGCTTCTGGAGCTTCTGGCAGTGCCCCGGGACACCACTAATGAAATAGTAGATCCCGGGCGCCGTCAGATTAAACACCGAGTTGCCGTCGTTCATCTTCTTTATCGGATCCACCAAGCTGCAGCTGTTGTACGCCCGCTCCGTCACCTGGATCACCGAGTCCTGGCTCGGCGGGTAGAGAAACACTGCGATCAGAGAAAGACGGTGAGGAGGAGGTGACGAGATCTGACGAGAAAGAAAGAGGGTCTTACAGAGGGAATCGCCAAGGCGGAAGTGATACTTCTGAGACCAGAGGGCGTAAACGTGGGTATTGGAGGGGAGGGGTACTCCCCAGGAGTTGAGATCTCCCACCTTGTACTGGTAGCACCAGCACCCACTGCGAGCCTGGCTTACCACCATTACCACTAGAAATTGGAGCGCCCACGAATACCGGAGTCGATTAGCCATGGGAAATGGGAGCAATGTGCCCTCGTTACTCAATTTTTCTCTCGTCCAGCTACCGAGTTGCAGCCGCACTATAGCCAAGCTCTTTCCTAGCAACTTTGCAAAAAGTGCTGAGGTGAGAAAGAAGGGGGCTGAACCTTGGAGGACAAAGCTGGATTGGAAAGTGTGTCCCTTTTATTTGATTGTTGGTCCGCAAATGGCCGTTGGATACAAAGATAGTGTAATATCTTATCTTAAGCATAGTTGCATACAATGGTAAATGTTCACTAAAACAAATAAGAAGAGCTAACGTTCTTGGATCCTGGTTAATTTTTGTGGGATCTCGAGAGTCGAACCTAAAAGAGGTTGAGGCCCGGTTAGTGTGTGGGGACGGGCTTCCACCGTCTGAACGGCTGAATGCCTGGCGATGGGATGGAGAAAGGTTGTATTATTAGTTCCAGCCAGAGCACGTGGGACAGTTGGACAGACACGAGAATCAGGAAACGTGGATCGGAACACGCTCACGCACAGAGACCGGTTTTTATGTCTCTTCCTTGCTGTCAGCTGTCCTAAGTTTTTGTCCTGATGCACGGATTACTCATTCCGATGAGATGATGATCCCCGGTTTTGGCTAATGGGTTTAGAAGTGAGAGGGTAATTGTAGGTTATTCTGTGTTCATCTATTGCTGGCTAAGTTTAACCGAGTTGATTTGCAGAACTTGTTTTTACATATTCCTGCAGGTTAAGGTCAGTTTATTGAATTGTCTTTGAGCATAGGGAATTATTCTTAACATCTGAATAGAGAGAAAAGAAGATTTTGAAGGAAAAAAAATTGAGAATGACAATAATGGTCAAATTTGCTATTGTTGTATTGTATCGTATTTATAGACAGAGGCTTGCATAAGAATACAAATAGAAAGTTTGGCACAATTAATTTATACTTTACATTATAAGTTTTAAATTCAAAATTTAAATACAATAGAAATAATAATTTTGCATATCTAAAAATTGAAGGAAGATGATTGTATGGCTGATGTTTGAAATTCAAATTTAAATTTAAAATGCACCGAAAATGATAATTGTATTGGTATATTGTGCTTGTGGCTGGCTGGCATGAATCAAATTGTAATTATGCCTCCTCAAGCTAAATGGGCGAGCCTGAATGTTGAGCTTGACTTACAAATAGCGTAGGAGGTTAGGATTAAATGTGATGGAGATGACGGCAACATTATTATACCAAATGAGAAGTGTGGTTGAGAGCAGAAAGCAAAGTTCACGCAAGAGAAAACAACTCCGTATGATTTTAGCGGCTGTGTAGGCTAAGCTTCTATATTTGGCCTTCATAAATGATTGGGCGATATTCGGTTGCTTCTTAGCAGACTAAGAGACTAGATTAAGATCAAGATAAACACAATATTCACTTGTTGGGCGACGATCAATGAGGCAGCCAACCCAATCAGCATCACTACAAGCTTCAAGTTTAATTGGTATAAGTGAGAGTAGCTTTTAAGTAATGCAAGATACATTTGACTGCAACCAAATGATCTTTAGTTGAGGACTGCATATGTTGGACAACTTGGTTTACTACAAAGAAGAAGTCTAGCCTAGTATTCCAAAGCATCGACAACACTATGATAATGGGTCGGGCCAAATAGTAAGGGCTGGTGGTGTGGCCTAACTTGGCTGAAGTGACTAGAGAGTTAACAGATTTACATCCAAGCATTTCAATCCATTCAAGGAGGTCAAGAGCATATTTAGTTTGAGATAGGTGAAAGCCATGAGGAAGGCGATGGACCTCAATACCAAGAAAATAAGTTAGGGGTTCAAAATCTTTCATTTTAAAATGCAAGTTTAACTTAGTGATGAGAGTGGAGATATCAGTGGAGCTATTACTAGTGATAATAATATCAACATAGAAGAGGAGAAAAATAGTGTGGGAGTCCTCATGATAAATGAAGAGTGATAGATCACACTGGGATGTGAAAAAATCCAACTCAAGAAGGTTTGAAGTAAATTTTTCATACCATGCTCTAAAGGCTTGTCGAAGACCATAAATAGACTTGTGCATACGGCAAACATGTGTGGGCCACTCTGGATCCATATAGCCAGGTGGTTGTGCTATGTACACCTGTTCTTGAAGATCTTCATAAAGAAAGGCACTGTCAACATCGAGTTAGCGATGAGGCCAATTAAAGATAATGGCCAAAGTTAACATAATACAAATCATGTTATGCTTCACTATAGAACTGAAAGTTTTAATAAAATCTACTCCTGGTTATTGATGAAAGCCTTTTGCAACAAGACGCACCTTGTACTTGTTGATAGAACTATCAGAATTTTGCTTGAGAGGACATACTCACTTACAGTTTGCAACATTCATGTTGGACTAAAATGAGATAAGAGACCATGTACTAGTGCATTGGAGAGCGGTCAATTCGGTGTCAATAGCAGCATGTCACTCAAAAACTTTAGATGCTTCTGTATAGCATGATAGCTCAAACAGTTGAGCAACGAATAACACAGAAGGAATAGGATGTTTGGTATTGAAGAAGGTCTTTTTAATAATTCAATGTTGGTATGTTGTGACCATTGAATGAGTGCGGCCTAGGTTTGAGGCTAGTTAAGGTGGGCCAGATAGGGACAAGTTAAATGTTGGATTGGGTTGCGGGATTGAGTTATTTTAGGACTATTATGGGTGAGTTAAATGGAGTGGTTGGGAAGGTTGGTTAATGGTGATTGGCGGTTGGGCATAGAGATTAGTGTGATTGGTAGCTGAGTGTGCTGCTATTATAGTATAGGCGGGCTTGAAGGGAGCCTAGCAAGGCATGAGATGGACTTCTAATTGCTAGTAAAATGCTTAAAACATGCTCGAGATTTGAAGTGGAGCTTGGATGTTGGGTAGCATTTAGGTGGGGCACTATTGGCTGAGACAACTAGGAACTAAATATAACCCACCATGTTTGCAAATATGAAAATGACAGGAAAGAGGTGGAGGGAAGAAAATATGACTTGATTCAATGTCAAGGCATCGATACCCCTTTTGATTGCTACTGTACCTACGCAAAATACAATAAGAGGACTTAAATTCTAGTTTATGAGATGCAAGAGCGAATATAGAGATAGCATACGCATCTAAAGAGTTTGAGAAGGGTGTAGTTTGGTAATTTTTGAAATAAAATTTTATTAGGTGATCTGCGAGTAGGGTTGAAATCAGATCGGCTATTAGCATATCCATATCTATATTTATTTTGTTTGATGAATACGGATTTGGATATGGATGTTAGTCAGATGTAAAAATTTATATCCATATTTGTTTTAAATAGATACAGATACAAATCGGATACCGAAAGTATAGATATAAATATAAATATAAATATAAATCAGATAATTAAACTTTATGATCATAGAATCAAATATATTACTAAGTGGAAAATAAATCAAATTAATAACATGTCAATGTGTTCATTTATTTTTCTTAAAAGTTCATGAATACTATATAAAATTAAATAGGGTTACAAATGAAATCGAATATTCAGACATGGATCGGATGGTTGTTTATCCATATCTATATCGATTTCTCTTTGACGGAAATGAATTCGGTACAGATATTAGTTGGATGCTTAAATTTCTATCTATATTCGGATAAATTAGGATATTAAAATGGATCCAGATGGATATTATTCGATCCACTTTCACTCCTATATGCGAGGTGTAGGCAAAATGGGTAGTCTGTTAATAAGATATGTAACAGTTAAAATGGTTTCAAGCCAATACTATAAAGGTAAATTGGACTGAGCCAATAAACTTAGCACAATTTCAACAATATGATGATGTTTTCGTTTGAAAAAACTATTTTGTTCAGGCACGTATGGATAGGTTAAATGATGAACAATACTATGAGATTTAAAAAAATTGGTGAATGCATGTTCCATGAATTCTTCCCCACCATCATACATAAAATTTTGATTATTTTTTAGGAAGATTTTCAACTTTTTTGAAGTGAAGCAATGTGGTGAATACATCAAACTTGCCTTTAAATGGAGATAATCATGTATAATGACCATAATCATCAACAAAAATAAGATAGTACTTGAAATTTGAAATCGAAGCAATAGTAGTAGGGCCCCGTACTCCCAATATATTAGTTCCAAAAGTTTAGAAGATGGAGAAAAGAAAATTCTGTGACCCTTTCCAAGCTGACAAGATGGGCAAATGCTCTTGAATGACTTTATTGAAGGAGAAACTTTAGGCATGATTAAATGTTGTAGAGAAGAAGATGAATGCCCTAGTTGATGATGTCATACCTCGTCTAAGACTTGACACCTGATAAATGATATTGGAGAGATCTTCTTATTTGATGGTTGGAGTGAGCAAAAGGTGTAGAATCTATTCTCAAATAACCTATGGTGGAGCGTTCTCTCTGTAGCCTTGTTCTATACTACGAAGCCACTAGCATCAAATATGAATGAGTAATTATTATAATGAGCAAATTTTTTGAATAAAAGTAAATTGGCTAATGCATTTGGATAATGGAGGATACATTTAATATAAATGATTGGGATGAAGTGGTGACATAAGAAGATCCAATGTGTTTGATAACCAAACCTTCACTATTTTTGACTTGCATATTATCTGAGTCTTGGTATGGAGAGTTGATGGTCAAATTTCTGAGTTTGGTATGATGAGTGGCTCTGATATCCATGTACCATATAGAGTCATTCATAGGATATGGTGTGGTCATCATTGCAGCTAGTCACTGAGGAGGAAGTTGACCTTGGAAATCAAGATCAAGATGATGATAGCAATCCAAAAACATATTCCTAGCTTTATGATATTTGACAGGTATGCCGTATAATGTTTGCCAGACTTGTGCTACATGATTGTTTGCCTGATTGTTAGGCCCTCTACGATGCTGCTGAGATCGATTTTGATTGCCAAATGCATGATGCTGTTGTTGATAGTTGTTGGAGCATTGTTGTTGCTTGTTGTTGAATGGACGACTACTAGTATTCTGTCTATTGAAACCATTATAATTTGCAGCAAATGCAATAGCATTGAGTTGTGTGAAATTGATGACTCATCAAGACTTAACTCTTTTGCCAGAAGAAGACTATGGAGTTCTTCCACGGTGAGTGGTGCATATTTTGTACGTGTTCTAATTTCAATTTGGAATTGTCTATAAAATTCTGAACACCTTTTAGGGTGAATATAACAGTATCCATTTTACTTACATGTTCCCCACTAGCATCTAGTTGCTCCTTGATTTGTTTAATTTTGTGTAAATACTCTTGCATTGAGCTTGATTACTCAATTGTTGCTTTAGATGAATGACATGGGATTGGGTAATAGTCCCAAAGCATATCTCAAAGTGCTTTCCATGCCTCCATAGCAGATTTGACACCCATAGTGTATAAGATTATGGTTTCTGAAATGATAGTATTAATCCAAGATATCATCATTTGATCTTTGTCAAACCACTTATCAAAGACAATGTTCACTATCTTGTATCACCTTCTAAGATGGTTTCTTGAGGAGCAGAAGTATTCCTATCTATAATACCCATTAATTTATGACCTCTTAGGATTGAGAGAAAAAAGAACTCTGCATAAGATAATTGTTGAAATTAAACTTAATAGAAATTAGACTGGCAATGTTAGCAATTACTAGAGGAGCTAATGATGTTCCCGATGTAGTAGTTGAAGATGATAATCCTTCTATGACCTTTGGATGTTTGATCCCGAGCATAAGTGGCAATGAGTCCTATATTGCTCTGATGCCAAAAAAAGAGAGAAAAAAATAGAATTTTTTTGAAAATGAGAATAATGGTCTCCTTTGCCGCTGTTGTATTATTTTGTATTTATAGACACATGCTTACATAAGAATACAGGTGGAAAATGTGACCTAATTGATTTGAGGTTAAATTATAAATTTTAAACTTGAATTTAAAATACAATAGAAATGGTGATTTTGCATATATCCAACATTGAGGGAAGATGATTGCATGGTTGATGTTTAAAATTTAAATTTAAATTTGAAATGCACTAGAAATGGTAATCATTGTGGCATATCTCGTGATTGCGTGAATTAAGTATGCTTTCAGTGGCTGATATTTGAAATTCAAATTCAAATTTAAATTTGAAATACACATGGTAATCATGTTAGCATTTCTTGTGATTGTGGCTGGCATGATAAAGTCTGCTATCATTATTAAGGTTAATTTTGATAAGTATTGCTGCAAAGGTTATAGTTAAGATATTTTTGAACTTTGATCATCCAACAAATCACCGCTGCTGGTGTACATGTACCATTCTTTGAAATGAGTTGCATATACATAGCACATGCATGGCATGCACTGATGATTTTAGATCCAGCCTGCATCCCATGACGCATCTCAAGGTAGGATATATAGCTCCAAATTGGATCCTCTACTAAATGGCGACATATATAGCTAATCACACTGAAACTATTTTATGGGTGGCTGTAACAGTTATTTCTTTTGAATTGTTAGTTAGTTTATTTTTTAATTCTTATAAATATTTTTATTTTTCATTGGCTTAATAAATTTGATTTACTTTAAAAAAAAAGGTCCAAGCTGACATCTCTTGTTGTCCATGTACGGGACACCAATAAGTGATGGGACAAGAAGGTGATATACAAGAAGCTAGGTGACTCAATTGGATCATCCGATAGGTGGAAAGAACTCAAAATCGTAAAACTCATGCAGTACTGGAAAATGTTACACATCTCAGCTCCAGTCACTTCTTTGGTGCAAGCACTAAATATCATAGAATTAACCAAAGTTTTTACTTTACATCAGATTGACTTCATACAAGCTCTAACAAATGTCTATAGACAGTTTAACTTTAGCAGTCCAAGAGAAGCACTTTTTTGTTCCATTTTCTTTATGTGGGACTTAACGCCATACTTGAAACTTGATCTCTGAGGCACAATAGATTTGCAACAGTTGCCGAATCCTCTATATCTTCTTTCAGGAGGAAGTGGGATGTTCTGGCTTTTGATGGATCCTCATATTGTTGTGGCTGACTATTGCCCATGCAGGAGGAACTCAAACTAGAACAAAGATCTTGCTGGCTCAGATCACTCGTCCATCAGAAAAGCTTTGCCTCTGAAGCCTGCCCTTGAGAAGTAACACTGTTTGACCTAACATATAATTTTCTGGGGGTACACTAGCTCCCATAGTTGTTGATTGCTTCAATTTTAGATAAACAAGAAAGAAAAGGGAGAGGTATATACACAGTCAAAAAGAAAAAAAAAAATCACAAGAAATATCTCTTTTTTTCTTTTTTTTTTGTTTGATGGATCATGAGAAATATATCAGATCCTTAAGTTTATAGGCATCAAGTTGAAGTATGCCATGGCAGGATGGCAAACATAGCTCCCCGGATTTCAATCCAAAGGATCAGAGAAGTGTTGAATGTCAGTTCGACCATGTGAAGAGGGTTGAATTTGAAGACTTCATTGATAATCACTTTCAACTCAAAAAAAAAAAGGTTGAACCAACTGGGAGAAAGAACTAGAAAATTTTATGTCATCACCAAAGTGAAGAGTTTAAGAAGGGATCTAATAGTGCTAGTTTGTCACTCATCTATGCTTTCAACTGCAACAGTTTCATGCTCAGCCATGGAGAAGGTTTGGCATTGAAAAGGTTTGAATTTTTATCAAAGAGAGCTGAGCCGAACCAATATCTCCACGGCTTCTCCTTGTGCTTCTTCTTCTTCTTCGAATGCTCAGGAGGGAAAGAAACCCTTCTCTACATAACGCAGCCAAGCGTAGATATCACTAGACCGAAATAAAGAATTGAAGGAATCAAACCAATGTCAAAGCTCGCAAACACATATATTCCTCTTCCTCTTCTTATTCTTATTCTTCATCATCATCATCTTCTTCTTCTTCTTCCTCCTCTTTTTCCTCTTCTTCTTCTTTTTTCTTCAAATGCCCAAGAGGGAAAGAAACCATTCTCTACATAACAAGCAAAGCGTAGATATCACTAGATTGAAATAAAGAATTGAGGGATCAAACAAATGTCAAAGCACTCAAACACATGAAGTTGGGAGGTGGCAAAGCTCCCACAAGCATAAAAAAGAGGATAAGAACTAGCATTGCTAGGTATTTGTGATCCTACTTCATAGCATCTCCATAGTCATTATTTTTAAGGATACTTGCCGGATTTGAGTGCGTGCTACTGTCGTGTGCAAGTAGACCTTCTGGCATCTCCTTTTGGGCAGAGAACAAGGCGCCTTTGTTAGTTAGCTGTTCAAGAGAAGCAGCAAGAATTAGGTCAAACGGAAACTTCGAGTGAAGCACCAATCCATCACCAAGCACAGCAAGTTCAAGAGACAGTGGCAGAAAAGCAAGAGACGTTTTAATAGCAAAGCGCATAAAACAAATACTTGCAGGACCTAATGCCACGACTGACATTTCTGGTTAATTTACTGCAGCGGCTGCTGCCAAATCGTCCATTTATTCCAAGAAGTGGAAGTTCTGATTCTGACCAGAGATGATACTTATGCTGCTATGCTTTATCGTTTCCCATGCAGGAGGAACAAAAGAAGTGGAAGGAGATCTTGCTGGCTTGGAAAGCACGAGTCCAGCTTCTCCTCTAAAGCATGCCTTCAAGAACTCACATCTGGATTGCTGGACCTTCATTAGCTGGAGAGATGATCAAAGTACCGATGGTTCTCGATCTCTTCAATTTAAGATAAAAACATGCTCTTGTAATTGAAAAGGAAATAAGGCAATCAATTGGTTGAATATTTACAAAGAAATAGATCACAAGGAATATATCAGATGCTTAAATTTATTGCCATCAAGATTACTGGCAGTAAATATAGTTCTGTGGATGGGGATCATACTAGTATAAAGCATTTGAAAGAGCTCGAAGGATCGTAGTGTTCAAGCAGTGCAAACATACAAGGAGGGTTGAGCTTCAAGATTTGATTAATTGGCAATTATTTTCAGCTACAATATTTGAAGGGAACGGAGAAAATTAACTGGAAAATTCTATGTCATTCCAAAAGTGAATAATCTGAAAGCAAACTCTTGATGCTCGGCTGTTCTCTACCAACAACAATATCAAGCTCATCCATGGAGAGAGTTTGGCGTTGAAAGGGTTGCGAATGAAGCATACATGAGTGATATTGGTTCGGCTCGCCTCTTCTTCTGAATCTTAATCAAAAAGAGATGAGCCGATCCAATATCACATCATGTCTTCTTCTTCTTCTTCTTCAACTGCATCTCTTTGTGTGCTCAAGAGAGAGCGATATCCCCCTTTATATAATGCACCAGCAAAGCGAAGAAATCATTAGATTGAAATAAAGAAATGGAGGAATCAAAATATGTCAAGTCTCCCAAACACATGCAGTTGGGAGGTGGCAGAGGCTCCCACTACCTTGTAAAGGAGGATAAGGACTTTAGCACTGCCGAGCATTTGAATAAATCCCACCCCTCGTTATAGAATTTGGGATCCTACTTCATAACAACCTCACAGTAATCGTTTTTAAAGATGCTCAGTTCATCTGAATGGATGGTAAAGTCATGCGCAATTCCTCCTAAGAAGAAGTCACCTCCTCTGCCTTAACATAGACGGAACGCGTCCTTAAAAAAGTAGTGGCAGCCATGGTCCATTTTCTAATTTAAGTCCAAGCACCCACAACTCTAGGTTTTCTTCCATTATATCAGTTTTTTACACACAAAAATGAGTTACAAGGCTTTCATGACTTACCTCATTGAAAAATAACAAGAAAATAAATGGCATCCTTTATCTAGGCTAAAGAAATATTGGAGACTTGAGATATCAAATGATGTTTAGGGTTGAAGAAAAAGATAAATCTGAGGATGAGTACATGATGTCGCTTTTTCTTCTTCGTACTTGGTTACATAATGCATGTCTTACATGTATATCGTTCAAAATGACACCTACTCACCTTATAAATTTTTTTATCAATTAATAGGTTGGGCACCAATCTATTTTGCTCTAGTCAACTGTTTCCTATTAAACCAGCAATTGGGTGGTCCTCGCCCTCCCATTAAATCAAGATAACATTGAATATGGTAATTGCAGCAACCGCCCACCGTTAAAAAATGTAACTTGACCTGGTAAAGGAGTAAGGCGACACCTTAGATTCGGTGGTCCCGCCTTCGGCATGATGTTTGGAACTTGGCAAAAGCTTAACTAAAGCTGGTGGATACCATCTCATGATCACGGAGAGCGATTCAAAGGCATCGATTGGATTTGGACATGAATGGGTATGCAGAAGATCAGCATTAGATTATGTTTGGATATGGTAATCCAAATTAACTACTGATTCATACATAGCCTTCACATGTGTACCAAAGATTCCCTCCACCAAGCTTCTCTAGCTCTCCAGCCGCCTCCGTTATTAACCGAATTTGATGAAAGTAGAGACAATTAGTATAGATTCGATATGGCGATCTTCAAAAGTCGGGCGAGCACCGAATACCATTTGGGGTGATATGGTGTCCATTTTCGTCGATCCTCAAAGAAAGCTCCTCCTGTGACTACTTAGTGCCTCACCATCACTTGTCCTGCAATCAAACTGATCTAAATTCCCAAGATGTTGATGCATTTGTTTCCAGTAATTTTAGCAGTTACACTTGTTCTATTGGACAGCTCGCATGTGAATGAATCTATGGAGAAGTGATATTTTTGTGGAGCATATTAGATTGAAGGAATGCAAAATTTGGGTGTATGGGAGGTGATGCCACCATTAAACTGGTCATTATTGCACGAACATGTTTAAATGTTCCCAATTATAGCATTTCTTGAGACGGTCCCCCTACCCCCGCACTTGAGCCAGGTTGTAGCCCTTGATTCTGCTGGCTACTCCTACACTAAAGTAGGGTGAGCAGCAGTTGTACCGAAGCTAAGATTTTGACCGGATACGAAATCACTGGTGCTCGATCTAGTGGTATTTTTATAGGGATTCTATGTATCGCTATAGGATCCCTATTCAAGATCATTGCAGTTCCTCTTTGGGCGGCTGTAGGACGGACGGCCCCCTATAGGTAGTAGGGTAGGATGGATGATACCGCTCAGATTGCCGGCCAATCCTCCTAACTGCGCGCGGGCCGGGCTTAGAACACGTCCAACAAGTCCTTTCCCAGTAACCATTCTGAATGGGGCACAGTTACAAAGATTTTTGCTGGTTTGGGCTTCTCTAGGCCAATGCTTTTAGGATCTATTCAAAATTTAAGCCCAGGCCGGTCCAAAATGTATCGGACTTGAGCGGGCCACCTGGCTCGCGAACAAATTTAATTGTCATTAAATATATGAAGATTGGACCACTCCATGGTATAATAGAGATGGTTGCTCTAATCATCATACTTGTCATTAAATATATAAGAGGACATCAACTAGAAATGCCACGACATCTTTAGATAAGAGCCTACCTAAATAAACTACACAGCTAGTTGAGATACATGATAATGTAATAAAGTGCACTTTAGGAGAAGGTCAGACATGGGACTTGACCGCATCACGATAAAAGATGAGAGTGGATCCAGATAACTATCTAGATTAACACCACACGTGATGCACGGGAAACCATATAAGAATCTAAAGCGTAGATATCAAAACTTGCACAGAGAATGATCCAACCAAGCATCTGACCAAGTTTGTATTAGAACTTTAAAATTATTTAAAATATAATGTAAATGTAAATTTTAATAAATTTTCTATATTGAATACCAGGATTATCTTTTAATTGAAGTATAAATAAAAATAGTCATGTATTATCTATTTCTAAGGAAAGGGTGTAAAAAAAATTAAAATATAAAATACTAAACATACATCAAATGATTTGACAATGTGAATAATAATAAACTATTATTTTAAAATAGAACAAACTTCTACTCTAATGATTGGACGGTTCTCGCCAGTTCAATCTCCTATTTAATAGCTATTTAGATATATCTTTTTATCGTTCTAAATCCAAATCTTAAAAATTCTTAAAGTTCGGATTTGAATTCGGCAATATATATATATAAAGAAAGAAAGAAAGAAATTCTATTCTTTCTTTTTAAAAGAACAAGGATGTCTATCCTCAAAATTTGGATCCCAATTTGACAATTTATAAATATGTATTTCGATATGATTGGATACAAAAAGTCTATCTAAATCCGATCCAAAATGCATACGGAACAACATCTAGACCCCATTAGATATAACAAATTCTATCCTTTTTTTTTTCTAATGAACAAGAATTTCTATCCTTAAGATTTGGATCTGAATTTGACAAAAATTCAAAATATGTATTTAGACCCATATTTGATCAGATACAAAAATTCCATCCGAATGCAATCCAAAATGAATACGGAAATGGATATGATCATATAACATCCAACCCATTTTCAGCTCTATTCAAGACAGAATAATCATTGAGCACAAAATATGTGACAACTCTTAAATTACCCTGCGCCGTCCACATGCACCAAATGGTAAAGATAACTCCATTGTCACTTAGGAGGTCAAGCACCCAGAGGTGGTTCCTTGGAACTAGCTTGCATCAGATTCTATAAAACCCTTGAATATGGGAAAATAAATGACCAGATAAAGTTAGAATTAAAAATAATGAGAAGTTTATTGATCTGTGTCTATCAATCAACATCCATAGTTGAAATGAATGTCGCAATTGCACCGACCATCCAATTCTTGCATGAAGATTATCCATGTGATTATAAGCCCCCCAATCCTCTCTCACCTTTGCTACCCCTCGAACACGGAATAAAATGCTATGAAATTTGTTCACACAATGCCAACCGGTAGAGTCAGCTTTCATCCATGGCACTACTTCGGCTGCATCTTTGTGACTTAGCATCCTTGTTCTCGTCTTGCCTTGAATCCGTCTCTTCAGATTCTGATGATTTTGCCACCGAGTCTTCTAGAGCCTCAAGAAATGAGAGAACAGTGAAATTATCTGCGGAAGAAAGAGATGTTTTAGCTACTGCATCAACTTCACATAGTCACAGAATTAAGAATAGTATCAACTAAAAACAGTACCGATGCTCAATCATGAGAATTATGTTCTAAATTCGCTCATTGGCTCATTGCCTTTTATGATTTGAAGATTTTCCTTATTCATTGTATAGGCTCTCATATGAACTCCATGGAATTTTTGAAGGCCATTTTTTTAAAAAAAAATTTTCGCTCAGGAAACGTGGTTACATTGAACTTCATGCTAAGTAAAGAGTTCTCCAAGTCCTGTGAGAAGCATCTCAGTTTGCCAGGTTACCATGACCAGTATCTTGCACCAGTTCACAGAAGATTAGCAACCAGTGAGGAGTTAGTGAAGACATTAACGTTTGATTGCCCATGCAGCAAACCCCATGCTAATAGGGGTGCTACGGTTTACCAAGCTTTACTTGAGGACTTGTACGCATAGTTAGCTAGGGGTGTAATGTAAATGAGCTAAGCTCCAGTGAACTAGGCCCGACTCAAGCCAGTTCATTTTGTAATCAAGATGAACTCAACAGGTAACTCGATTTTGAGCTAAACTCCAGCTGCTCATGAACTTGTTTAAGATAGAGAGATGGCTTGAGGTCCCTGAAGAACTGTGTGTGTGGGTATACCATATACATACATATAGAGCAAGAGATAGAGAGTGAGAGAGTTGGACTATATACTTTAACTCCTGGAAAAAAGAAATAACAATTCAAAATCAGTGATGAATTGCATAAATTCAAAATCCAAGCCGTTGAACATGATTTAAAAAAATGCATTCTTTTTATTGTAAATTAAAATATCCTTATTCATAAAAAGAAACTCAATATTATTTTATTTATTTATATTTTGAGCTTAATCGAGCTGAGCTTGAGAGCCAAGCCTATGAGCTTTAGCTTGGCTTCACTATTTGAAAGGAAGTCAAATGCAAGGCAAGTTTCAAGCCAAACATGAGCTGTTCATGAACAGCTCACTTGTTTGACAGCCTTAAGTGTAGAACAGTTCTAAATAAGATTTAAATTTCCCAACCAACATTAAAATATCCTTATTCATAAAAAGAAACTCAATATTATTTTATTTATTTATATTTTGAGCTTAATCGAGCTGAGCTTGAGAGCCAAGCCTATGAGCTTTAGCTTGGCTTCACTATTTGAAAGGAAGTCAAATGCAAGGCAAGTTTCAAGCCAAACATGAGCTGTTCATGAACAGCTCACTTGTTTGACAGCCTTAAGTGTAGAACAGTTCTAAATAAGATTTAAATTTCCCAACCAACAACTTCATATTTCCATTGTGAATAGTCCAAGAAATTTGTAGAGCCGGGCGTTGAATAGGGAGCCGAGTGTGGAAAACAAGACCTGGTTTTTTGAACTAAGAACTAATACTTACATTTGCTTGGGTCCATTCCAAACTGGGACAGGTCTATCTGTCCTGTCCGAAGCACCTATCAAACATTCAAGGGATAGTCAGGTTACCCAAAACTTGAAAAGATAACTGCATCTTTAGTCAATGAAAAGGTAAAATTCTTACATGAGTAAATGTGTCTACTTGCTGCCGGAATGGTGGAGACTGCAACAAGTCCATGAGATCAGCAGGAGTCCATGAACCCTGAAACAGCGGAACAATCAAAAACAGCAATGGCAGATCACCATATCTCCCATAAAATCTACCAATTAGCAGATACCTCAGGCAAGTATGATGCCAATTGTTGTTCAAGTGGCAAAGTTTCAATCAGTGGCATGACTAAATCAGGCTTCAAAATATCACCTAATCCCAATCCTGATAACCAAAATAAAATCATGAGTTGCCAGACAAAGAGGTCATGCACACATACACACAGGCACACATATTAAAACCTCAAAATTCAGCTAGTGTTTTACCTGCGTCAGGATCTTCAACAGCATCTACAGTACCAATAAAAGGAATAAATCTCAGCAGCTCACAGAATCAAAGTAAAAGATGCATGATTAGGAGAGAGAAATGATACCTGACGGCTGAATGCTTCTCAATATTCTCTGTAAATCTGCCAATTGTACAGGTCCAGCTGATGAAGTTACCTCACCAGACAATTCAGCAGCCATGTTTTGATCAACCAAGTTTCCAGCTCTAAATATATGAAAGCCCAAAGAAAACATTAGAACCTTTCAGAAAAGATGGCAAAAAAAAAAAAGTTGGAAAAAGCAACAAAAGATTCAATAAACTCGGAGAAAAGGTAAGAAAAGAAATCAAATTCTGAGCATCCGTATTATTGAGATCAAAAGAAACTGATCAAGAAGCCTGATTCTTTAGGAGGGTATAAATGCCAGACTGGGAAAGGTCTTAAGACAGCCATCAATTGCTGGTTTCCAAAGACCAGTCTCCAAAACGAATGATCTGTGCAAATTATCAGCAGCTATTACCGGGTGAGAATTATCTACTAGTGCTAAAATATAGCATTTAATCCTTAGATTTCGCATCAATTTTCTCCTATTTGATGTGAATGCAAGAAACTAGTATTTGCACCCACTCCAACATTGTGTTTATGGATTACATCATGATTCATATCATTGAGTAGTTATTAAGCTTTATCATCTTCTCTTAAGCATCAATGTCACCCTTGCTAATCTCACTTAACAATGTGCAAAACAAAGTTTCACTTAAAAAGTTTCGAAATGAGCATAAGCAAGCAAAGCATGCCAAGATTGATCATCATTGTTCGATACTTATGTGTGTATCACTTTATTACACCTGATTTACCTATCAGGTCATAAACTTTTTCATGAAGACTGATAATAGCGTGCATTTTCAACTCTTTATTTCTGAGTTAACCCTTACAGGACTGCTGGTCAGATGAGGATCCATAAAGCCAGCCCTAGCACTTTCAACTCTTTGCTTTTCTTCGTCTTCTTCCTTTTGAGGGGGACTGCCCTAGATAATGGATTCACTATGAACATGCAAGATGCAACACTTGAGCAATCCCTCTTTTAGTTAGAAGGTTCATCAAGTGAAATAAACATATTTAAGATACAAAAATAATTAACGACTTGTATACCACAATCTATATGCCATGCCTCTAATTAGTACAAGTCCTGCAATCTAATCTTATGCTCGATATTGTTGGTAAAAATAGAAGAATTCTAATACAAGTATCATTCCTTGGACCAATTCCCGTGGCTAACTAATGAACTAAGCAATTAAACAAGGACAGTATGCAATTTAACAGTTGCTGAGAAAGATAATCTTCCCCATGCAAAAAAAGAATAAAACAGCTCCTAGACTTAGAAACTCAGTTAGAATACATGAGCACAGTCAGGGCTTATTAAAATTTATATAACACAAAATTAAGCATCAGACTGATTGCAACATATCCTAGCTTACTGACACTTTGTGCAGACCTGGATGAGAGATCATCCTCAGCAGTATCTTCTGACATCTCAGACATTTGCATAGCAACTGAAGCTTCAGCCTCATCTTCACCAATTGCATCTTCTTGATTGGAAAATACAGTTTAAAGAACAGTTAGAGACAGCATTATCACAAACTGGCACCTGAATGATTTAGATGTACCTAAAGGCCGATTGATGTAGCTATTAAATGAGTTGCATATCTGTGAGTCTCCTTCAGCTCTTGGCTCCTGGAGTTAATGGAATATATAAGTATCCAAAAATGTACAGTAAATGGTAAACAAGCTCTTATGAGTAAACAAAAAAAAGGATGTCCACAATGCAAACCTGCATCCAGAAAAAGAATTTCCTGTCATCAGAGCTAAACTTTAAGACATATACTCTTTCAGAAGATTGAGTCACCTGAATATGGAGGAAAAAAAAGAGTAAGATGCATCAGGAATGCATAATCAAAAGGTGCATTGAAACCAAAAGCATCGATGGTTTAATAAGATATGAAAAACCTTCTCAAAAACAGCTTCATCTGGGAAGATGATCTGATCCTGTGATATCTGGAGTCAAGAAAAACCTGAAAGTTCTGGGATGAAGTGTTATCAAGAAAAAAGAACCTGAAATAGCATGCTCAGTTAATCAAAAGAAAGCTGTTTCAGGTCCATGAAGAAAAGAACTAGAAAAAGAAGAAAAAAAGAGAAGGGTCAGTCGATAAATGAAACTAATTGGTGATTGTAGAAGCTCTATGATACTTGAACCTATTTATTACAACCAAGAATTTATACATACAAAAGGAATCCAGCCTGTGGATGAATGAATTTCTTTAAAAATGCTAATGAGATCAGAGTTAACTCAAAGGGGAAAAATATGAAACAAAAAAGGTTTTATCACAAACAATTAGCACCCACGGTAGTGTCACAGACAGTAGTTTGCATACATGTCTCTGTAAAAATATAAATTACGTGAAATGAAAAGGGATACTTCTTCTACTGTGTTCCGGTTCCGATCCAGCCACTGAAAATGGACCAATCCTTCCTCGCCCTAATCATCAAAGTCCACAGAAATATAATTTTTATTCAGACAAAGATTAGAAAGCGAAAGTAACTCAAAAATCAAGTAGTCCAAATCAGTATAAATTTGCCAGAAAACACTGGTTTTAACATTAGCATACCCTTCCTATGCGGACAAGCCCTTTGCGATTATCTGGAACCACTCGTGTTCCATCAAGGAACATCCTGCCGGCACGAAACTCCAACATGATTTCCTGGTAAAAAAAACCATTAAATCGAAATTTTGTGAAACAAAAGAAAAAGAAGCAACAGAAGATCCTAAGGATTCATAGTAAAGCATATTTCTACAAATCATTATAAAACACTCCACGAACAGCCCAAACTCTATCTCCTTTTAAAACAAATTGCCACAACAGTGCAATAACTCTATAAAGAGCAAACACTTCAATCAATCCACATGGAAGATCCATGATAACAATGCAATCTATTTCTAATGGGCAAGCCGGATTGCATCCCCAAACCCCAAAGTGACAAACAAAAATCAGTTCAGAGGTATAGTTATTATTTCAGAAAGCTTTTACAAAGAAGATGATGGATAACTAAATAAATAACAAGACATTAATGGGACTATACAATCAAGAGATGAAAGAAAATAATCAAAGCTCCCTTGCATCAAGGTCTTTCCAGAAATGCCTTTCAGTTATAAGAAACGCGTTTCAGTTATAAGAAAAGAAAAGAAAATCCCCTCACATCTCAAGTGATATTCAATACATAAAATTAGCATACTTTTCCTAACATCACCATTTGAAGTCTACCAGACACTCACTTTCAACACATGCTTCAAATGATCTACAATGTTACTCCCTATTCCCCCATCATATAGCTAGGACTAGCAAAGTCCCACCTGAAAGCATAAGAAAGTGGAACGACAATTTAAGGCTCTCCCAATTCCATATGGAAATGAAACAAAAACAAAGTAAGGAATGCCCCCCACTTCTACTTCTCAAAAACATACAAATAATTTCAAACCACCACCTTCCAAACAAGTTTAACATGTGAGGATGTTCTCTAGCACAAGCCAAGAAAACACATTCTTTAAGAACCAAGGCTTCAAAACCAGACTCAATCGTTGCAAAGGAGGCTTCCTCCAAGGGTAAGAAGAGAACAAGACACAAAAGAGAAGTCATCGTTAGCATCTTCTCTCCAAGCTCTTGAGTGATGATAAACATCTAGAACTTAACCCTCTTATATTGGTTAATTTTGTTCCTTTAGAATCAGCCACTCCATCCTGCCTCAACTTGAAGCATTCTCATATGATCATTAAGAAGCGAAAGGTAAGCCCTTAAAATATACTGTCATAAGTTGCCCCCTCAAGAAAGAGCATTTAGACAGCTCAATAGAGAAGGATGCTCAAAAGTCAACCTGCAGACCAGACTTCAGATGTTTTTAACAATAAATCATGCCTATTTTCCTAATTTGACTCCAACAAGCCATCCCTCACCCCTCCCCTCTTCCCCCCCCACCCCCCCCCCCCCCCCCCCCCCACCAAAAAAAAAGCAGCCTCTAGGATCTCAAAACCAGATTCGTTGTGAAATCTTTAAAACAAAATCATCACCTGCATGCTCCCCAATCTCCAACTTATAAAGTGAAAGCACTGCTTCCCCTACATATGTCCCCATTTTGAACTAAATTACCTCCAGGAGTCCCCTTTTTCTCCTAACCTCCCAAATCATTTTCACAATAATCACTATCAAGAAAGACCTACCACCCTCCACTAGTCTCCCACCCCCCAAAATCCATTTCTTGACTAGAATGGGTTCATCAATTATCTATAACAAAAAATGGAGGCTCAGCTTGTGCTAAGCTCTCCATTCACCACGTGGACACCAATATTAGGGATATCGTTAATACATTTCTTTAGTAAATAGGGTTCTTATATCTATTCTATTTTATTATATGTAACTTAAATGGAGGCTTAGCTTGTGCCGAGCTCTCCATTCGCCATATGAGCACGTGTATTAATAACATCATTGATATAGTTTTTTAATTTGGGTAATACGTCGGGCTATTATAGCTGATATAAGAGGAAGATAGGCCGATAATGGTTACTTATTAACATATATATGTTATAAATTGAGCATTATATTATATATTTCATCAATGAAAAATGAGTATAAATGATAGGTAATATAGTACCTCACTATTATCAATGTTTAGTATAAATTATACTTTATATAATTGATATAAGTGCAATTGATACTTGAGAATATTTTCCAACTAAAATAGATAATTCTATTGTCTAAACTGATATTACAATATCATTTTAGATATTTAACGGGAGGTTTTGCTCGACCATTATTAAAAATTCACTGCTTAATGTGCAACAAAAGATCGGCTATTAGGCCTTCTATTTATTATAATTTGTTATATTGTTATATTGCATTTCAAGAACCCTTAAAAAAAGAAGAAAAAAACTATACCCTGCACATCACAAGATACTATTATTGGAGACATCGATATTAATGATAAAAGTTTTTTCATGAAGGCTCAACTTGTGAAAAGTTCTTTGTTCGCTATGTAGATGCCGGTTTAATAACATTCATATTAATGATGGAAGCTTCTACTTGGCCATCATTAAATTTAATTGCGTAATTTACAATAGAAATTAGCTATTAAAGCATTCTATTTATCAAAGTTCACCATCTCGGTATCGAACTCTATACCGGTACCATCCTATTACAGTATCGGTATGCGATACGGTACGAGACGATGAGGCTTATCGATTCGATACCAGTATGGTACGAGATGGCCGGCAC
Source organism: Phoenix dactylifera (assembly GCF_051530095.1). Lineage (NCBI taxonomy): Eukaryota > Viridiplantae > Streptophyta > Magnoliopsida > Arecales > Arecaceae > Phoenix > Phoenix dactylifera. The sequence continues at coordinate 32,473,560 of NC_143195.1, forward strand.
GGTATAGTACCAGCTGGTATGGCAAACCTTACTATTTATTATAATTTATTGCATTGCTATATTACATTTCAAGAATAATTGAAAAAACGAAGAAAAAACTATATCGAACACCCCGCATGGATTATGTGCTAGTCTCCTAATTATTATATATGCCATATTAAAAATAGCAACTGGGCTTTGGGCCTATAATATTTTCTTCCAAGTTTGCCATAGTTTTTTTTAAAAAGAAAACTGGGCAACTATGCCTATTTATCCATGCTCGTTTTCTATGCCCTAAAATTAGTTAGAAATAAAGTGGAAACCGGCAAACATTGTGGTTTCACGAAAAAATATTGTCCTAAATATAACCCCAGGGTAGCCACTCTCCCTCTTCTACTTCCCCATCCTTTGTGCAGCCTACCACTCTTCTATTTATCCTCTTATTTGTCTTGCTCTCTCCTCCCCTTCCTTTCATCTTCCTATCACTCTTCTTCAAAATATAAGACTTGACCTAGTGTAAACCTCCTCCAGACACACTCCTCTCCTTTCCATATCAAGAACCCATCAATTTCTCCCACAAATAAATCTGCAATCCCAAAAGTTCCTCCAAGAACAGCAGCACCATGATACCTTCACCATGTCAACTCATTCAATCCAAACATGTGCTATTTTGGAAACTTGGAATAATATTTGAAATTTGAGCCTTAGTTGAACTCCAATTTGGCAATCTTGAAGAAGACATGCATTCCTAGAAAGTTTTGCCACATCCAAGACTCTAGTTCTAGCCAACTCTAACCATGACTTGACATTCTTCTTTATATCCACCTTTTGGTCTCGTTCCACCTTGTATGGGAACTCTATTCATAGCATGCAAGAGATTTTCAATTTTGGGACCATCAATATGGCTGGTTGGGGATGCTCTATTCTTCTTTTTTTTTTCGCGGGGGGGGGGGGGGGGGGGGGGGGGGGGGAGGAGGAGGGGGTGGGGGGTCTTTTCCTTTCCTAGTTTGGTGTCAGTCCTTTTAGAATATCCTATTTCTTATTTGGGCATTTGTGGCTTTGGATTATTGCTCTCATGTAGTTCCCTTTTTGTCCTTACACATATGTTCTTTGGATAGGGCTTTCGACTTGGTCCAATTCAACATTTGAAATAATGGAAATGATGTCACATAGGGCCACCTCTGGAAATGGGTTTGGATCTCATCTCCTAAGAATGGCCAGGTCGAAGAGAACCAGAGAAAAAGAAAGAATAAAAGAAGGGAGAGAAGTTAGAAAAATGTAGAAATAGAGAGAGGAATAACCAACATATGTATAGATAGAGAGGCTATGAAAGGAAGAGATGCAGATGAAGACGGAAGAATGGACATGAGTGAAGGGATATTTTTGGAATAATAAATGTTTCTTTTATTAACGAAGCTACTAGGTTTACTTGGCATGGGAAGGAAGTCTACGAAAGATATCCTAACTGCATAGCTTTCTTTTTTTTATAAACCAAATCTAATAAAAAATTATTATAGTTGGTAACTATTGAAATGAGCTTTCCTTTAATCTTTAGTTTGAAAGCCACCACGTACCCTGATAGTAACTAATGCATTTCCCCTCCCCCCCCCCAACCGACATCTTTGTCAATTATAACTACATTGCATTCAGGGGCGGCCCAAGCCTTAGGCGACCTAGGCGGTCGCCCAAGGCCCCGGCTCGAGAGAAGGCCCCCGCGGCCCCGCGCGATGGCATCGTAGCCTCGTAGGCTACTAGGCTCCTAGCCTTTCAGCTCGGCCTCCCGCTCCTAGCTAGCTACAGTGTCACTGTCTGTAGAGTAGAGGCAAGGCCGCAGGAGCCAACGGCTACCTCGACAAGACGCGGGTGCTCCACTCCCATCGGCCATCGCCCATCATTCCTCTCTGGCTCTCTTTAAAATCCTCATCGTCTCCACTTCTCCTCCACTCCTCAGTCCTCAATCCTCTTCTGTTCTGTACTTCTGTAACTCTGTTCGACTGGGTCTCTGGCTCTCTTTAAAATCCTCATCGTGCTCCCGCGCCTCCGCCAGTCCGCCTCCCAGACTCCCAGTCCCCGCCTCCCCGGGCCCCGGCATCCCGCGACGGTCCCCGCCAGCCCGCCTCCCCGGCATCCAGGCGGTCCCACCGCCCGCGACCTCCTCGGCTCCTCGCCTCCCTCCCGGGCCCCCGGCTCCCGTGAGGCCGTGTCGCCGTGACCCCGTCGGCCCGTCCGGCTCAATCCAGCGAGCCGGCGAGGTCGTCTCCTCCACGGCTCCGCCTGAGCGCCTCCCAGTCCCCGGCAGCATTCCGGCGATCCTGCGAGGCTACGACCTCCTCGCCTCCCTCCCGGGCCTCCGGCCCCGGCTCCCGCCTCCCGTGACCAGTGAGGCAGAGGCAGTGCCGCAGGCCGCAGCCCGCAGGCCGCAGTGACCTCCACCGCTCCACGGCTCCACCTCCTCGCCAGTCGCCTCCCTCCCCGGCCCCGGCTCCTGTGACCCCGTCTGGCCGTCACTCCCGTCTCCCGTGAACTGTGACCTCCTCCGCTCCTCTCTCGCCCCCGGCCCCGGCTCCCGTGAGGCGTGAGGCCGTGACGGCAGACGGCATGAGGCTCCCTCCCCGGCCCCGGCTCCCGTAGTCCCGTGAGGCCGTGACCCCGGCGGGCCCGTCCGTCCCCTCAGTCCCTCCCTCACGTCTGACGGTCTGACTTCTGAGACTGAGCCTGTCACTGCTGTCAGTCTGACACTGTGACGGTGACTCAGTGGGCATACACGGTGTGATTCTTCTAATCCCCTTTTGATTGTGATTCTTCTAATCCCCTTTTAATTATATTTTCAAATTTCAACATCCAGCGTTTAATTCCCCTAATTTTGTTGCAATTTCTATAATTTTGTTACAATTTTTCACTTCTATTTTATACTTATTAAAAATTTATTATTATTATTATTATTATTTTAAAAAAGGCCTCATTTAGTGAGTTCGCCCTAGGCCCCCAAATGTATTGGGCCGCCCCTGATTGCATTGATCTTAACTCTCTAAACCTTATTTCTTAATATAATTGGAATCTACTGAATAGTAAACGACGAAGGTGGGCCTTAGCACAGCAGTAAGGTTGCTCCATTGCGACCAAGTAGGGAATTCACCAAGTCATGCTCTCTTACAGTCACAGAAAAAATATTCTATGCATTCAGCCATACCCAACATCTCCACAAAATCCACAGCATTCTATCTAAAATCACCAATAGAGCCCAACAAACTCTACCAAAAAAGAAGGCGTTTATCCTTTGCAGCCTAAAAACCCCTTAGGTTTCGAAGTTCTAAATTTTCCAGTATGGCCCTTCTATTAAGTCTTTAACATATTCCCGTATGATCTCACTAATTATGCAGCAAATCAGCTTCCCTATCGCACTCCAAGTTATAATCTTTATAGGAAAGGAACTTCTTTTCCTCAGTATAAGGCAAATTTGAAGCAAAATATGGAACACTATGGAGATCAATCATAACAGCATCATAAGAAACAAAAATCAGCTAACCAATTCATGAGTACCTGCAATGGAGCAACATTCTCCATGGATGGCGATCCAATAACTCCAGACCTAAGTTTCCATGACAAGAAACGATTAATGCTAAACGAGTATGGTTGTCAAACTAACCCGGAGCATTCCACGGGTAAAGAGAAAGAGATGGTTACTAAAGCATCCAAACCGATGATAATAGACGTTAAAAACTAAGTAAAAATCAGGATAATTGGAAATTAGGGTTTCCACTTACTGCAAGCAAAAACAAATAAATCCGAAGAAGAAGAACGAATAGAGGAACAAAATTGATGGCTTTCTCACCTTCTAGAGAGCAAAATCGAATCGGGGAATTGATCGAGTTTCGACAAGTTCTCCGAGGACAGATTGGATTCGGCGGTTGGAAGGAGTTCGTCAGGGGCTTTAGAGACCCAAGGGCGATGTTTTTATTAACGAATTTATCTGATATAGTATCCTCGAAATTACTATAAAGCCCTCGCCGGTTGTGGGGAAACCTGGTCGAGATGCGTTCGGCGGGCGGACCGACCGGCGGCTTTCATCAGGTTTCGTCCGGACCACGGCAATAAGTTACGGGTTTTTTCTTTTTTTTAGAAAAAAAAAAGGACAAGTTTACCCCCGCGTAACAGCCTCCACTAAGCGCCCATCCTACCAAAAAAATATTCGATGCAAGCAGAAATGATCGTGTGTTGGGCATCTGGCCAATTTTACTCATATTTTTTGGTAACAGGATTTCGTCCAATGCACGTAGAGGCATGAATAAGAATAAAGGTGCATCAAGCCGAAGAAAAATTTGGCAGATTATGCTTAATTTACATATAAGAGAGCATAAACTGGCTTTTTAATCTTTCCAGCAACGACCAGTTAATACTTTCAAAACTAACTTGTCATTGATCATATAAAAATAAAAGATTTACTTGTTCTACCAAGATCATTGAACATTATGTTACACCTTTGGGGGCACATCATCCTTTAATGCAAGAAAAATAATATCATTTAAAATGTCCTATGTTCCCATTAGATAGAGTTTATGATCTTGAATTCTATCAACTATTAGTGGACTGCAATGCTGGTGAAATGACCCGTAGTTTGTGTTATATTTGATAGAGACGGCTCATGATGGTTGCAATTTATGTAAAACTTTTTATATTGGAAAACTCGAATTGATTGTGCTCATCCTGATACATTTCAAACTCCACCATTCATCAGGGTAGTGGAGGAACCCCTAGTTTTTAAAACAGCATCATATAATTTTCAGCTAAATAAATTGTTGATCATAAAAATATGGTTAAGAATAATGTTTAAAATTTAAATTAAGCAATTTACAAACAAGAAACCATATAATTTTTTTAACATGAAAAATTTTTTGATATAAAAAAAATATTAGACAATTACAATAGATCTTTTCTAGTCCAATTAAGAGCTGCGTAAATATCGACAAAATTTAATTTTAACTTTTACGTTAAAAATATTTTTCATAGATAGAAAAAGCTTTTAAAGATCTAAACCATTCCGTCTGTAGCTTTTAATGCCACAAATAATATACTAAAATTTTTTGATCATCGAAAAAAACAACACTTTTTTTCCTCCATCTTTTCTGGTTTTCTATTTGTTTCGGTTTCCGCCGACCAGTTTCCTTCGGTTTTCTATGATTACCGCGCTCGCAGGCACTTCGAAACTGCCTTTTTTTCTTTCTTTCTTTTTTTTTTTTTTTTTTTTAATAACGTAGTTCCACCTAAAAGGAGGGACCACACCAACAGATATAATGATCGGAGAAAAGGAAAGGTAAAAAGCTGAAAAACTATTTGAATGTATGTACGGTTTAGAAACTTGAGTAGAGATACTTTTACATTTTTTTGTTTTGAGATAATGGTTACTAGCTCACTGGCCATGCAAGATGAGAATTGATTCTTTCCCTCGAGAAATTTTAGATTTTAGTTTATCTTGAATTATTCAAAGCAAAATACTGACTAGCCATATGCATCCCTCATACAGGGCTCGTTTGGTTCGCGGGAAAAAAATGAGGAAAAGTGTAGTCAATGAGAAGGTAATGAGATGCCTCTTGTTTGGTTGGAGTTTTCAAATGAGAGAGACAGAAAAGTTGTATTTCCATGAGAATATGATTCTCACATTTCATAAGAAAGCCTTTTCTATGAGAAACATGGGAAAGTTACTTTCCCATGAAGCGGGAATCACTCCATTTTTACTTTTTCCTAAAAAGACCCTTCAGTATTAAAAAAGCATTAAACCAAACATATCAAAAGTACTTTTCTAGTCATTCTCTTCCTAGTAATTTATTTTTGAGGAACCATATTCTTAGAAAGAAAAATGCTTTCCGCAAACCAAATGAGCCCATATAGTTAATAGTTTGCTTTGTCATCCAAATTATTTACTCTAATATATGACAAGCATGCGAGCTGGTCATATGCATTTCTCATATACGGGTTGCTGTGTCAGGCCAAACACATCTCATTTACTCTAATGTATGGTATAATATTCACGTGATATTACATCTCAATTGCTCTCATGTTTGATGTAATATTCATATAACTATCATTTACTCTCATGTGCATGATATTAACACTTATATAATATTCTTCTTGGTGCATTATGCTATGCATCAGAAAGCAAAGCCCTTCTATAAGGGGAACAAGAAAAATGGATTTTTAGCCTATGTGCATATATTTCTAAGTGAGTACTAGATATATAGTTTATTTTCAACCTCACATCTCCAAAATAGCGATCTAAATCACGCTCTTGATTATGTAGAGATAGAGTAGTTCTGATGAGAAAAATACTAAGTTGACTTAGATTTCTTATATGCATATATATATTCAAAAAAAATAAGTACATATGGGTTAGACACATAAGATGCCTATCACAGTGAAAGGATAGATGCCACTGAGCACACTTGACTCAGAAATTCAATTTTACAGCTGCATAAATAGAAAAATAACTTCTCTTTGTGTTATAGAATTGGGTTTACATCGCATGTATCATGTATATATAGATAGAGAGAAAAAAAAAGATCGATAATCTAATTGTAAAAAAATATAAAATATTTTTAAGAGTTATAAAAAATAAAAATATTTTTTATTCAATAAAAAATTAGTAGATTGATAATCTAAGTAGATTATCAATCCTCTATATATTATATCTATTTCAAAAATACGTGGCCTAACTAATTAGGCGGGAGAAAGATTTCTGATTTCACAAATCTTATCAAAAAATCAACGGTCAGATTCAACAGCCCACCTCCACTTGGGCTCACGGTCCAGATTCCAGAGACGGCACCAATACATCGTACCTCACAATTCCAGATCTTGGACTATAATATAATATCAAAAAAATCGAAGGGACAAGGCTACAATTTGTCACACAGGCCACAGCCCATCAATACCCTAACATAAAACCCTCTCCACTCGCCGCCTTCGGATTCCCCTGCTCTCCTCCGCTCCGACGTCGTTGGAGACCAAATAAAAGGAACCTCTTTCCCCCTCGTCCCCTCTCTCAATCCATCCAAGGTCTCTCCTCCCCGCCCCAAAATCCACCCAAAACCTAGATTTCAGAGAAGAGCGGAGAAGAGAAGAGAGAAGATTCGATGGCCGATCGGGGAATCTACGGCGGCGACGACCTCGATCGACGGCAGGAACCCGGCCGGCGACTCTACAGCCCCTACCAGGACCTCCCGATCCCGTACCGGACCCTCTACGACCTTCCCACCTCGCCGGAGTTTCTCTTCCAGGAGGAGTCCGTGGTCCAGCGCCGCTCCTGGGGCGAGAACCTCACCTACTACACCGGCATCGGGTACCTGACAGGAGCCGTCGCGGGCGCCTCCCTCGGCCTCCACCGCGCCCTCCGCGCCGCCGAGCCTGGCGACACCCTCAAGATCCGCGTCAACCGCATCCTGAACTCGTCCGGCCAGGAAGGACGCCGGATCGGGAACCGCATCGGCGTGCTCGGCCTCCTGTACGCCGGGATGGAGAGCGGGATGGTCGCCGCCAGGGACACCGACGACTGGATCAACAACGTGGCTGCTGGGCTCGGCACCGGAGCCCTGTTCAAGGCCGCGAATGGGCCACGCTCGGCGGCCGTCGCCGGCGCCATCGGGGGGCTTATGGTGGGAGCTGCTGTTGCTGGGAAGCAGGTGTTGAAGAGATACGTGCCTATCTAGGGTTTGTTTGGAATCCCCCTCGCCCCTGATTTCTCTCTTCTTGTTTCTTGATTCTAGATGAGAAGATATTTGTGTGTCAATTTTTGCAGTTACATGAAACCATGAAAATGACCGGAAAGGTCAAATATTTGGTTGGGATTAGCCGACAAAACCAATTTTGTCAATTTAAACTTCGCTGTGATAGTATAACGGTTTGTATTTTAGAATTTGAAGTTTAATTTATGTGGCTCTGTTCTTGTTATTTATTTCAAATCTGCCTCTTGGGTTCCTGAGTTGACTCATTTTTGTTGTTTTGACCCTTTTTAATCCTATATAATATTTGATGACATATGAAAGATTCATGGTTGAGTGGAAAATTTTTCATTTTAGGGTGGCAGTGAATAAGTTCATGGGCATAAGTTCCATTAAAAAAATATTTAAAGTTTAGTTTAAATATCAAGAAAGTTATTGTGGTTATGGGATATGACAAGAAGTTCACTTGATCCTTCCCGGCGCATTTATTTAATGAATTTTACCTAATTACTTTGCAGTATGCACTATAGATAGCTAAATTTAAGCATGCTTCTGTGAATGCATGTGCTGAGTTATGGGAATGGACATTGCAGCATATATAGAAATTCAATGGATTTTTTTCCTGGATATAAGATTGAAAGATGGTCGTCTAGGTTTTCTTTAAGCACCCCTTCATTTCAAGAATCCTTCTTATGGCATTGCTTACAGAGAGTGTGAAGAACTGTCATAGTGAATTTATGTCAATCCAGTGGGAAGAAGTTTGATTGTTCAAGTGCATTAGCAGTCTACAAGGTGTGCCGAACCGGTATTGGAGGTTGTATCGGCTGGCTACTGGTTCGATATGGTACAACTTTATACCATGTCGTTCCAAGATGCACTAAAAACAAAGAGAGGGAAGGAGAGAGGAAGGGAGAGAGGAAAAGAGAGGGGGGAGGGAGAGCGAGAGGGAGGGAGGAAGGGGGAGGGTCAAGAAAAATCCTAACCCTAATATAGTGGAGCGAGAGAGAAGGGAGGGAGGGGGAGAGAGAGAGAGAGGAAGGAGGAGAGCTGAGGGAAACCCTAACCCTAACCCTAGCAGCGCGAGAGAGAGGGAGGGTGGGAAGGAGGAAGGGGGAGGGCGCGAGAGAGAGGGAGGGTGGGAAGGAGGAAGGGGGAGGGCGCGAGAGAGAGGGAGGGTGGGAAGGAGGAAGGGGGAGGGCTGAGGAAAATTCTAACCCTAATCCTAGCGGAGTGTGTGTGTGTGTGTGAGAGAGAGAGAGGGGGAGAGGACTTATTGGAAAGTCTCAAATGTGGGCACTCTCGAACCATAACGAATGGCTTGGGGGGAGGGAGAGCGGGGACGAACCCTCACAAGTGGGCGGAGGGGGAGGGAGGTTTAATAAATGAATTGGCCTAGTCTTGAATAAATAGACTGAATCGTGTCAATCTCTGATTGGTCCTGTTCGGTATGTCCAAACCGGCTAGTTCGGCACAGTTCGTATGGTTCAGTACATCTTGAACCAGAAATTTTGAAACGGTTCGGCCATCCTTGCCAGCCTCAGCTTTTTTTTTTTTTTGAACAATGAGATAAAGTTTGGAATAGTTATCTCTAAGTATAAAAATGCATGAAACTCATGATTGTATTGCATTCAAAAAGGAAATGCTGGTTTTGATTTACGGAGGATCTTGAAAGCTTCGATAGTGCTTTCTTCGTGAGTGGCCATGGTGTAAATCTAAGGGATTCCTAGGTGGTTGAAATTGTAGTAGCCTGTGTCTCTCATAATGAAGGAGAATATCTCATTGGTAGGTTTGTAGTTGAAAGTCATTCTTATTCATTAAGCCTATTAAAATTGTGATTAAGCTTACTATTTTTCTCTTTTTCCTTATTTTTTAAGTTTTGATTTTGGGCTTAAGGATGAGCTTTCAGAAAAGTGCATTGATTGGGAGTTACTCATGACAATCACTTACTATTTGTTGTAGAGTTGTCCTCTAAAAGTATTTTGACTTTTTGACGCTTGAAAATTGTAAATTGAATAACTGGGATCGTGTTGGATAGGTAGATGACATTTGACAACATAACCGCCTTGGTCAAAACTTGCTATTTCATGAGTTCTATTTTAGTGCCCATCTTTATATAGTCCAACCTTTAAAAAATGCAGATTCTTTTAGAGAAATTGCCGCAAGTAATGAGTTGAGTTGCTCTTTGCTTGCTTATGTCATAGGCAATCATCGGTTTGAAGGAGATGAGCTTTGCACAGTCAAGCATAGAATATCTTGGTCTGATATCCTAGAGTTTCTTTCAGGCTTTGTGGCAATGTTTGGGCTGTAATCCAGGGATAACTCTAAGAAATGATAATCTAACAAAGAGAGATATTGAACTAGATAAAAAGCATTCTGCATGCTTGTCTTGCTCTTTCAATATTTCAACAGTAGTTTATATTCTGTCTCAAGTAATTGTGCAATAAAAACAATTATTCTTGTTTTTAAATATAGAAATCTCTTTTTAGTTTTTGAGGTAGCGTGGTATAAGATATCTCTGATCTGGATTTACATGCACTTCTTGATGCTTTTTTGTTACAATCCCTAGGTAGGATCATGCATGTCAACTATTATCAACTGTCAGTTGCTTCCTTTCTAGTGGGTTAAAGCTGTAGAATAAATTATGTTTTTAGCCAAATGATGAATTCTTGTGCTTTCTAAATATCTTAGCACCCAAGTAGTGCATTTCATATATGGGATGATTGTGATCGTTAAAGTGATTATTAATTTCATATTTCGAACTAAATATCTCAGATTTGAAACTTTTATAGATTTTTTGTACACTGTTGTAAATAGTAAATTTATATTTGAAAGGAATGCAAAAAGGGGCTTAGTTTTTAGCTATCTAGCCTTGCATTTAAGGCATTCCTATTTCTAGTCAATTGATTCCATTAATAGTTTCTATTACCTGCATTTTAGTTTATTTGCTTCCTGTACTTTTCAGCTGAATTCACATTGCATGTTTTGAAGATTTCTACTTTTCTCCAGTAATTGATGACATGGATATTGACCGGGATCAAATATCAACTATTCTTTTTATGTGGGACTAATAATTTTATGCATCCAATGAGGATATGTAATTGTGACTATCTAATTGTTGCTGTCATTCCGTTGCAATGATTCAAGAGAGCGCTATGTCAATATGAAACTCGAGTCTGTGTATCTTAGAGAGGTGATTAGTTAATCAGGATCATTCTTTGGATCTTGTATTAATCATGGCTAGATATTAATTGTTCGAGTTTATGAGCATAATGAGTCATTCTATATACTTGAGATTCTGACATTTCTACAAATTATTTTAATGTGCAAAGAGTGTAATATAGGCTTGATTATAAATTTGACCTGCTCTTTTGCCTTTTTTGTTCACTTTGAATGTAAAAAATCTGGTAACTTGGGGAAGTGCCCATTGTGATATTCTGCAATTTCCTTGTGAACCAGGTGATGAATATATGAAGGGCTAGAAATATAATGAAATTTACATGAATTTAAGGTTATATTTTAGCATATATCTGTCAGGTTAGGTATGAATTGCTATTAGTTATGAAAATTTGCTTGATGATAGTGAAGTTGATGTTCAGTTTGAATCTCTGCATAGCTACTTAGATTTATGCTAAACATATTAACGGCAAAGGGAAAAAGATGGCAGATATTTGATTTGTCTTTCTCTTGTGGATCACAGTACCTGTGTCATGCCTTAAAATTATATTTTCTTTCATGCATTATTGACCTTTCATTTTATCATTGAATACCGATCCATGTGAATTCTTATCTAAAGCTATGACTCTATTTTGATTGTTATTATGAAGTATGCTTCTTGTCTGTAATGTTTCCCTGTATCTAGTTTACTGGTCTCTTTACAGGCTTTATGATTTTATATGAGTAATGCTTTGAAGTGTCAGTTCACCTTTTGGAATTTTGTCTGTCTTTTTGTAGTCTGAGGGCAACCTCAGCTATAACTTTTGATATACTTCTTTCTGATGGCCCTCCACTGAAAATAAAGTATTAGGTTATTGGGCTAATGGAAGGTTTGTCTTGTTAAATCCATCAAGTGAAGGGGGTAGATATAACTCTATCATATACTGCAGAACCCAAACAGTCTGTACAAGGCTTGATGGTAATTGACAACCATAGATCAGGCCCTCAGCATTTCGTTGGGGGAATGGAAGGAGAATTCCGGGAGGTTAAGAAGAAAAAAAAGTGGTCCATGCAACCAGTCTCAGATGGTTAGGGGAAGCAGAAAATCTATTTGAGTGGATATTATGGTCAGTTTTAAAGAAATGGAAATGTATGTCCATAATATCCACTCAAATAGATTTTCATACATTTCCATTTCTTTAACAAAGTTAACAAAGTCAACCACATACATTTCCATTATGGAAGTCGTAGAACTGGATATTATGGAAATGGAAGTCGCGGATATTTGGGAGATTTACATTCCCTAGATTGTCAGTCGTAGGGAGATTCACTTTGTTAACTTGAGTGTTGACTTCACGTGATTCCTTTGGTGTATATACTTGAGGCGGGGAAGCACTTGGATTAAAAAATACAGTCACGTTCCATATAATTATGACAAAAATATTTGAGTCGCAATGATGATTGGAAGCCAATGGCTTTCAGTTTTTGCTGTACTAATGAGCTGCTAGGGAAAAGAACATGTAAATACGGTCACCCTTTTGATAGCCTTGGGGCATGGCTCCCTCGTTTTTGCAGGTGACCCTACAAAGAAGAATGGGAGGAGTTGGCTCCGTAACATATCATAAATGTTCAACGTTAGCTACAAAAAAAATTTTAACTGGTGTGGCATGTGCTATAAACTTGATATTTGTTCTCAAAACTATGAACTTAGGACTCACAACCAAGAATTTTTCTTCTTATAAAATATGAAAATTTTATTTTCAATGAAATGTTATTTTCTTCGTTGTCTCTTATGGATCCACATATCTAATAGTTTAGGTTATACATTAGATTTTAACATATTGATTGCTCGATTGTATTTTAAATATATTATATAGAAAAATTATAGGTCGTGCTTGATAATTATTTTAGTTGGTTTTGTAACTTTTGTTGCTTAACTATCTATATATATATAATTTAAATATGAAATCAGTCATATCTTATGTCAATAAGGACAGGATGAAAATTGAGATGAATTAGGGATTGAACCTAAATTACCCGTATTTTTCAATCCAAATCTAATTTAATGACTTCAGTTTAGATGGAATAGATTTATGTTTGTAGGCTCAGCTTAACCAGAACCAAATTGCTTGTAGATACTTCGGCCTAAGCTCATCCAGGGATTAAATAACTACGATCATGACGAGCATGGCTGGCTGCCAAGCCCAAGATTGACTAGGCCAAGCCAACTTTTAGCACACAATCCAACTAGATTTTCTAATTTGATCTTTGGTAACTGCTGATTAAATTAATACTACTAAGAGAATAGACAATAAATTACCGTGAATCTACTCTTGAGTGTCGATTGGGCATGCCAAAGGTTAATATGAGCTCAAGTTGACATCGGATTGAGAAGCAGGCCATCAGCTAGAATAATCCATCATGCATCCCCCAAGTTGTTAGAGTGGAAATCTATTTTTGCTTGTGTGTTTGTGTGCTGACCATGCAATAATCATTTTGCCACCTCGAAGCTCAGGTGGCGTAGGAATGGAACCCTAGAAGAATCTTAGCCCGCATGAGATCAAAGTAACCTGGGAAAGAGAACTAAATGCGGAAGCAAATCAAGCCACAAGTTAAAATTTAAACCAAACAAATCAACGAGAAGCTACGACTAGAAGAATAATTAAAACTAGAACTAGAATATGAAATAATAAAGAAGTAGAACTAAAAGAAGATCTAGAACCAGAAGGGGTAACTAGAAGGTGTTGCACCTTCTCTAAGTTCTCTTGCTCTTGAACTTTCAGCGTCCCACCTTTAGTCATCAAAGGGTCTCAGTTGAAGAATCCCAGGGCCCTTACCGGTATCCTTTTCTGGACCAGAATAGTGTCTCACCATATGAAGAATTGAGAGAAAATCTCAAAAAGAAAATTTTATTAACTTTGATGATGAAAAAAGAGTACATAAGGGTGGTACTATAGGTTTTACCATCTTACATTGAAGGAAACTCGTGGGGTCCCCTAGAACTCAACTAGAATTCAAATCGACTAACCTAAGGTAACTAGACTAAAAATAACGCCTTAAATGTTTTCTAGAAGCAAAATCTCTTCCAATGGTGAGAATCACATTATCAGATGCCTTTGTACTACAACTATAAAGCCGATGGACCATCCTAAATATACTTTGGTTCGGATTTGATAGAAATCTAAATTGACGATGAGGTAGTTTATCGTTAGATAGTTTTGATGGTCATCGAATGTACTAACACTATGGTTTTGGCCCATAGAATCCTTCTGGCACCATGTTTTTTTTTTGCTAGACAAAAAGGAGAAGGGGGGAGGAAGGGACAAGCCCACCCCCGCGTAGCAGCCCCCACTGGGCCTCCATCCCACCAGAAGAATGTTCGATACGGATAGAAATGACCGTGTGTTGGGCACCCCGGCCGGTTTTACTCATACCCTCCCCACTCGTGGGTCCGGCTCGGTTATCCCTTTAGGCTCCGGTACGAATACCACATGTGAGTACGTTACATTTGGCACCACCGAGGCTACTAGCAGAGCGATACGCCCTTCCAGACCCCGTGTCCGAGCATGGAGCATCCGGTCTCTACAATTTAATCGACGCCCGTGCGTTTCGAATTTGAAACCACTTGGTTGGAAGTAAGGCCACGCTCCCACTAGGCTACCACCTCAGTGGCTGGCGCCATATTTCTTGCTATCAATTCAGGGAGTGGACAACACTGACATGGCTTCAGTAATTTAACCAAATCTCCTTCATCCTAGATATGGCTAAAGAGATTCAAGTGGCATTGGAAATTATGCATCTATTGGACACCTGTGATTCAATGTCAAAATGTGTGTTTCTATGAAGCCATATTGGAGGTCGGGTGGCCTTTCAAAGTGTATTCTAGTGGTTGCTTCTCATGGTGATTTACCTTCTGTTTATGTTGAAGAAGCATTATTTTGTAGATTGTGCATGAAGATAGCTAGCAGTTGTTTCTAGGTGCATCATCGACCTACACTATTATAGCAAACACTAATGCTTTTGGCCCTCCGAATATCCCTGTTGGATTTTTTTTTTATGCCTTTTCCGTTTACTTCTTTAGCTCCATATCTTATTGACCAACAACTTGTTCTTCTTTAACTTATATTATGTATTTTATGATCAGCAGCCATCCCAGAAGTGCTTTTTATCATGGCCCTTGGGCCCAAGACCAACTAGGTTTCATTCTTAGGCTCCTTGCCTGCCAATTTGTAAGCTCAACTCGTTAGTTTTCCCATTTTTTAAATCCCCCCCACCCACCCAAAAAAAAAGCATTAGCACTAGATATGAGCATTTGGATGCTTTGTCTTCCCTCTTAGAGGTAGATCAGAACATCCAATCTCAAGTTAAAATATAGTTGGACAAAGGGGTCAAATGATCGTCTAATGGGAGCTCAATTCTATGATGCTGATAGTCTGCATTCACCTTATATTTTTTTTGGCATATCCTATAAAGTATTAATAAACTATTAAATCACATGAGTACAGTGTTTTCCGATTTTCCTATCTCATAATTTTCACTTCACCTCTATAGCTATTTGCTATCCCTGGTCCAGTAAATTAGTATGGCACAAGATTTTGGCATGTTGTATTGTTAATCTTTTTTTCACTCTACCAACCAACCCAGTGGCTATATCAAAGCCAAGACATTTGGATAAGTTGATCATTTTATAAATTCTATAATTTTCTATCTTAATTGAAAGATTTCCTACTCATGTGTTAGCTCGATTTCTTATGCTAATAGGGCACTAGAGGATCGGCACAATTCATAATGAAATTACTATGATTCACCAAGAGATTGATTGAAGAATAGCATAACATGTTGCATCAACATTAAATTGGTACATGAAATTGAAGTAAAAAAAAAAAAAGTGAGCTTAGCTCTTGTTAGCAGCGAGCATGTTAAATTCGAGCCACCACGTGGCCACTATTTTTGCCCCAACCGTTTCTTTTTTTATCAAAATAATATTTTATTTCATATAGCTCTAACGTGAGTACAATCTGCCATATCAAGTGAAAGTAAGTAAAACAATGAGTGTAGAATACATGCTAAGCTTGTCCATATGCATTCTCCAACATGCCGGGCAATATAAGAGGTGACCTAGTTTACTGCTCTATTCGTTTTTCGATACACATGAGCTATGTAGTAGGATGTCAACTTCTGTACCAATGTGCATAAGTCCCGTATTATCGGATAGCCATCTCTATGTCTATGCGTTTTTCGGATTAGCCAATCACAATGATACATCTCCCAGCCGTTTCTTTCGCGACGCAAGACCGGGCCAATTCCCCGTTGCCGACATCGGTAGCACAACCGGATCTTTCTTGCTTTCGGTGTACACGTAATGTGTCAGAGAAGGCTTAGGAGATTTAGAGTACCCACTCGAATGACGCCAGCAAGAGATCCAATAAAAGGACGTACTCGTCCTCATAAAATTCTCTGTAGTTCTTTCTAGTATTTTAACACGCATTCAGAGAAACAAACACAAGGAGCGCATTGGTATAGGAATTGGAGTGTGTATATATCACCGGTTTAAGGAGTTAATTGGGGTGCCGGACGTCCACGTCTGGGGCGGGTCCGGTCTAACCGGAGGCGTACACGTTCCGTGCGTTCGTTGTCAACTTCGTGCAACGTGCCCGGAGATATCTCGTGACGCGCCCGTTCTTCCATGGAGCTTGCCTTACCGAGGCGGTCGGACCTTACCTCGTCCGTCTTGCTCTATTTGGTGACCGTGGGTCCGAGGCTTTAGAAAAGTCGTGCCGTAGCTGGTGGCTCGGAGAAAATTGAAAGCGGAGTTCACACGCTTTTTCCGAGTTTCTTCCCGATAGGGCTTTGAATGAAACGTCTGGGTTTGCCTTGCTGAGCTGTTATCTCATTTCGTGCCATCAAATGGAACAGTGTTATTTTGAAACGGTAAAATTGACCAGCGTTGCCCGTTCTAGAACTTGAAATATGACTCACATTTTTTCTTATAGTATTACTGGATATGGGTAATATCTTCGGATTCATCTTTCCTCATCCGAATCTTAAATTGCGCACTAGTTACTTTTAGATCTATGCAGATCAATAAATAAAAATAATTGGATCGTAAAGAAAATATCCTCATATGAAGGATACAACATGAACCGATACTAATATGCTTTAGTAGAAATTCAAGATCGGTCTAGATAAGATGAACTTTTTAGACTAGACTACTCTAATGTTGATGGACCTACTAGATACATATGACCTGAGTAGTAAGTTGTTCAAGCTTAACTTACTAAAAACGCTCGGACTATGCATGTTGCAAGCTTGATTCCTTTGCAATTCATATTTAGCTTGAAGGTTTAAGCTCTCCTTGTTTATGATTTTAGTTTCAAAAAGGTGTTTGGCTAGGATATTATGTAGCCCTGCATGATATTTTTATTAATTGATTGGTTCATTTTTGCACCATCTCCACCATCCACCGTATCTATCTCTCTCTCTCTCTCTCTCTCTCTATATATATATATATATATATATATATATATATATATATATATGCCTATAAGGTGCTTGGATGTGATGATCATGTTTACCAACTTCGGTGAGGTAAGGTTGTGTTTTTTTGGAGACACCCATCATTTCCTGTACCGGGCCTGCTCACCTTTCGAAGGAACAGCTTTCGGGTGTCCCGCGCCATTCACCTCGATGGTCCCCAGGCTTTGATGGATATGTCTTGGTCCATGGAAGCAACCAACGAATGGACATCGGAGAATGGACCTCTCATGAATCTTCGAATGCTTCCCCTTGGAAACGGCTCTTTTCCAGTTGAGTTATTGTTGTAGTGGTAGCAACATCTTGGTACATTTGAACCGACCTGCTCGGAAAGTTTAGCATACCTAAACCATGGGTTGAGTCCGGTTTGTAGCTGGCATATTTGAGTGATAGAAAAGCCATTCAAGATGGGTCCATGAATAAGATGAGCGAAGCCAAACAAGGCTTTGAGCTATCTTGGTTTGGTTAGTACATACATACTGTGAGGCCGAATAGTTTTACATCGGAAAAACTCATTTCAGAGTCTGGACATATGAGACGAGTGTCTCCAAATCCTGCAGACTCATTTTGGGTGGAAAACAAAATCGGAGAGGGATCTGAGAGGCGCATGTGCATACATGCGGACCCCAAAACCGAACAATATCTAGCAAAGAAGCTCCGTGTTCCTTCCTCATGTGGTTCCCATATGGGCACTGGGTGCCTCACGTGCCCCGTGTAGGCGTGACATTTGGTATCAGAGCAGAGGACGATTCTTATCCGATGATGAAAAGGGTGTGAGGCACAATATATATATATATATATATATATATATATATATATATATATATATATATATATATATATATATATATATATACAAAACATATATCCATACACGCATAGTCATGAGTCAAACACAGGAACTCTCCCATAAAGAATGGTGTCATTCAGTTTACAAGAGCCTAGTTAGCTTTTGGCTTCGCATGCTTATATATACAAGGTGTTCAAGCCAGGTTGGAACTTAAAACGATGTTACCAAAGATTGGTTGAGACCCCTAAATGGATTAGGTTCTCAACCAAATCCAAGTTTCCGCTCATATTTCAGAGCCTGCAGATATCAATGCTTGAATCATTAAAATCAAGTATAAAGCAAGTCTTTATTCTTTAATAATGCCAACATTACAAACTACAGAGATTTTAATTGTTATTGATCATTCTAATAGAAATAACGACCTTATTCGTCTGGACTAGGAGCAAATGGAAACAAAATAATGTTTGTTGTGACGGCCAATATTTGCCATTATAAAAGGCAATAAAAGGCAACCGGCTGGCAATAACGGAAAGATAATAATTTTATATGTTTAAATTACTTTTTCCAAAATAAAACAAGTAAAATTTTTGATTGTTTGTAGCTTTGATTTCGAAACCATTATGTCACAAACACGACGAAAAATGTTAAACAACATATATATATTCCTACTGTGCAACAGCTATTATGATAAGTTTTGTTTTCAACTTTATTATCAATATAATAACATAATGAGCCACCTTGAATCAAACCATTGACAAAAGCTCGAACCACCAAGCGTCAAGGAGCCACCCGTACAACTTGCCAGGGCTGTTCATTTCCACGTCTAGTTCTAGAAAATCTAATGGTTCAATTTGTTATCGCAAGGTTTGGTTTGTGACCGCTAGATAGATCATCATCGTCAAGATACGTGGCGTCGTCCTGCCTTTATCACCAGATAAATTCCGAGGTCCCAAACCCCGCCCACAATTCTGAAACAATTGCAATGCCCCCGAAATCCCTATTTTCTCCCTCCCAAGTCCCAACCCAAATCTTCTTGTATACGCGTGTTTGTCCTCCGTCTCCTCTTCGCCCTTCTTTGACTGATCCAAAGCCGGCGAACGGCGTCTCCTACCTGCCTTCTCCACCCCCCAACTCCCCCCACATAAATCAAACCCCTCCCAAATCCCCCCTTTCCCAATCCCTCTTCCCCCCCTTCTCTATTTATTCCATTCTAATCGCAATTCTAGAATTGTAACAATAATCCCCATGATAATCCCGGCTAATCCCTTCTCCGTAGTCCTGGCCGCTGTCTGCGGTCTGGCGATCCTGCGGACCATCCTTTCGGCGAGGGCGCTGCTATACCACCTGGGGCGGTGGTGGCGGTGGGTGGACGAGCGCGTGCAGGCGTATCAGTACTTCGAGATCCCGCGGTACAACGAAAACTCCCAGGAGAACCCCCTCTACCGGAAGGTGGCCAACTATGTAGCCTCCCTCCCCTCCCTCGAGGACGCCGCCGCCGCAACCCTCTTCTCCTCCGGCCGCAAGCCCAACGACTTCCTCCTCCACCTCGGCCCTGGCCAGTCCGCTTCCGACTCCTTCCTCGGCGCTCGCGTCACCTGGTCCAACCGTCCTCCCGGCGGCGCCACAGCCGCCGGCGGCGGGTGCCTCGTTCTCCGTGTCCGGCGCCAGGACCGCACCCGGGTTCTTCGCCCCTATCTTCAACATGTTGAGTCCGTCGCCGAGGACATCGAGATCCGGCGGAGGGAGGTCCGGCTGTTTACGAACGCCGGCGGCAGCGGGGAGGGGCCTCGGTGGAGGTCGGTGCCGTTCACCCACCCGTCAACGCTAGACACGGTGGCGATGGACCCGGATCTGAAAACCCGAGTGCGGGCGGATTTGGAGGCGTTTCTTAAAGGCCGGGCATATTACCACCGCCTCGGCCGGGTGTGGCGGCGGAGCTATCTGCTCTATGGCCCGCCGGGGACCGGAAAGTCCACCTTCGTGGCTGCCATGGCCAAGTTCCTTTCCTACGACATCTACGACGTGGACCTCTCCGGGCTCGCCGCCGACGGGGCCGTCCTCCGGTCGCTCCTCCTCCAGACGACCCCGCGGTCGGTGATTCTCGTGGAAGACCTCGACCGGTATCTTAACGGGAAAGAGAGCGAGTCGTCGGCGGCTAGGCTGACGGAGATGCTGAGCTTCATGGATGGAGTCTTCTCGTGCTGCGGGGAGGAGAGGGTGATGGTGTTCACGATGAGCGGCGGCGAGGGGGCGAAGGAGGGGTTGGACCCGGCGGTGCTGCGGCCGGGGAGGCTGGACGTCCACATCCACTTCCCGATGTGCGATTTCTCGGCATTCAAGACGCTGGCGAGCAGCTACCTGGGGCTCAAAGACCACAAGCTGTACCCCCAGGTGGAGGAGGGCTTCCAGAACGGGGCTCAGCTGAGCCCCGCCGTGGTCAGCGAGATCATGATCGCCAACCGGGGCTCGCCGACCCGGGCGATCAAGTCGGTGATCAGTGCATTGCAGCAGTCGGCAGATGGCGGGAGAGTTGGAGCTGCTGCGGCGAGGAAGCTGAGCGAGAGCGGGTCCGGGCGGCGGACTGATGAGTCCAGGGGCGAGTGGAGCAGCGGCGGGGGGTTGGGCTTCGGGAAGGATTCGATGACGATGAGGGAGTTTCGGAAGCTGTATGGTTTCATCAAGATGAGGAGTGGGAGCAAGAAGGAAGGGGTGATGCCAGTAGAGGAGGCCGCCGCCGCCGCCGCCGCCGCCGCCGCCGCTACTCCGTCAGATAAGGATTAATTCGCACTGAACTACAGGAGGAGTTATTATTTCGTAACTTAAAGCCAGGAAGATTTTAGATGCTTTGTTTTTCCTTTTTCTTTTTTTCTTTTTTTTTCCTCTCTCTCCAAACTCCAGGTAATGGAATCTTATCTGGATTTTAGTTTTTTTTTTTATTATTATGGGAAGGGGAAACGGGGATCAATCAAGGTGTAGAATGTCGAAAGAAATGGTCATGTAATCTGTGAAAGTGTAAATGACACACTGTTGTCCTTTTGTAGCTTGAAGATGATAGCCCAAGACCATGCTTTATTCTTGGAATACTTATTGTTTGAAAATAAAAAATATTGGAAAATTTTATTGTTGTCTAAGGGGTCTCCGAGTGTGCTAGTTTCAGTTTAAAAACAAACTCCCATGTTTCTATGAATCAGATAGATGGTGGAAAATTAAAAAATAAAAAATATATATACTACATAGAATTAGCCGATTATCCAATGAGTTTATTATAATTAACCCGAGATAAAGAGAAAATAGGGTTTAAATATACTTAGCCTGCTTTAGGAATCTAGCATGGTTTTATTCTTCTTATATTTAGATGGTTGAATTTTGACTCTCCAAATATAAAGCTATTTGATTCTTAATGAATGGAACAAGCATTTTGTAAGTTCCGAAAAAATTTGTAGGATGCATGTCGGCACACAAAAAGGAAAGTTCAAAGTGAAAAAAAAGTAAGATGGCAAGAAGAACAAAAAAAGTATAAATTTAGTCAAAAGAAAACTATGTACAATCGAACATCCAATATATAAAAAAAAAGTTGCGACTTAATAATATTTGTTGTCAAGCAAATAATATGAACACTCAAGTTGTAGTCAAGATTCCACTTAGAAAATATAGAGCGGATCTAGCTCTTCTGCTCAACTCGAAACTATTAGAGTTATTAGTTAGCTTAGGACTCTTATCAAAAGAAGTCTTGCTCTCAATGCTCTGGAGACAAGCATCATTTAGAAAGTAAGTCCTAAAAGAAAGCTTTTGTAAGGAGCCTCATAATAGCTGCCATAAGTAGTTAGAGGATTTCATGTGTTCATGCCTTTCAGTTCTAGGGATGTGTATGAAACCCACTAAGAAGTAGTATCAAGCTTCATCATCTTATAATTCTCAATGATATGGTGGTGCTTATAGGCATCATGTTTCCACGAAGAAAGAAATGATATTAAACTTCGGAAAAGGTACATACTATTTGTTCGGGCTGCTTTAGCCATATCTAGGCCATGGTTATTGGATTTCTTCAACAAATTCCCTATAAAATATTTGTTATTTTTCCAGCATCCAACATGGAAGTAAGCAATCTACGTGGATTCATGCACGGACACTAGGCTTTTCAATTTTCTAGCAGAAACGTGCATAGCCTGCCTTCTATGAGTCGCATTAGGGATGCCGAATTACTTGCAAGAACCATCCTCTATTGCGAGCAATTCTTGATGCATTATTTTATTCCTCTACGAGGGAGAATAAGATGCATTATTTTATTCCTCTGCGAGGGAGAATAAGTCGGACTTCGCATCTCTGGATTAAGTGTCAGAATACACACGGCTCAACAAATGATAAGAGCGTAACGCAAACGCTGACCCAGCCTTTGCCACTTACCTCTACGCGTGATTGTCGCGTAAAACCGCCTCCAAGTTTATCCTGCTAGCCTCCAAAATTGGAACCATCGCACCTTCGTCCCCACGCAATCCTGTTCATTGAAGTTAGAACTACGATAACCTTTTTTTTTTTTAAGGGCTCATAGAGGTCAAGGTAGTCCAATTTGACCTTGAACTTGTCTTCAGCCCGTTTCTTAGAGTCAAGTGTATCTATAAAAAAGCCAATAAAAAAACTGATTGGATTGCTTCTTATGTAGCTCAGTATTTGACTAGATTTTTATGAAATGATTCGTAGACCATTCCGCGTTTGCTACTGACTTTTTGAAATGTATATGAACTGTCCATTGTACCAAAAAAAAAAAGAAAAAGAAGAAAGAAAAAAGCTTTCCCGTTGAAGAATCCGTCACCTTGGGGGCTGGCTCGGGGCCAGCTGAAAAAGCTGGTGCTGGCTCGGATCACATGGACGGCTGTGCCTTCTGGATTCTAATAATGGCTTCGTGTTGGTCTGGGCTCATGGGTGAGCAGAATTCCAGCGCATGTGGAAGGTTGATAAAATGGAACTTTATAAGCATTGCCTGTTGTCACAATATTCTCTGTTTGTGGTGTATGAATCGTTGGTCGGTGGAACCTTCTATCTTGGAACTTGGAAGCTTCTTCCAATTAGCTAATAATTGTATCGATTAGAATATGACCATCCACCGAATGTTCTCCACTTCCTCATTCAAGATCAAGAATTTGCACACTTTGAATGGCTCCGATCTTGTCTATGAGGTGGTAGGGCTGAGATATGCACACTATAGATTTTGGTATAGTTAATCACGTGTAATAGCAGAAATATATATAAAAAAAAACTCAAGGGCATAGATGGAGAAAAAAATTAAATGAGGTTTATAAAAAATTAGACAACTTGAAGTATTGTTGTCATAGCTCATAGCAGAAATTTAGAATCCGACAACACAAGACAACCTCGGCCTATTTTGAGATGGAAGCAACCTTAATTATATTGAAATACGTATTGTGATAAAATCAATTCATACATGCATCCTTCTTCGATGACTAGCCTTTTGCTCAGAAGCAAAATCAAAGGTATGCTGACAGTGTAATAGTAGATCTCACAAGCTTAAATTAATAAAGAATGCCGATTTTGTTAGATTTGGATAAAATTTTATGTGAAAATAACCTAACCTTTGTCACTCTACTAAATCAAAGTGAAGCATGATTTAATTTCATACCGCAAAATAGTTATACAATAGTTTTAGATAGCCGACATCATATTGTAGAGTAGATGCACATTAAGGTCGGTCAAACACCAAAGTCTACAATGGCAGGGTAATAAAGGAACAGATTGCTAGGGACCTCTCTGAGCCCTACATTTGTGCATGATGGAGAGAGCAGAAATTTGCCTCCCTTTTGCTTCCCATTTGAATCGGCATGCTTGGAAAGGTAACTTTCTTCTATAATTCTATTTGCTTTAGAAGATTGTAAGGATAGGTCTTTCAAGGTAACCTGGCTCTTTATGCTTTCTTTAAAAAAGCTCATGAAGAATTGAAGTTGGGACTAATTCTAAAAGGCAGATCAGCAACCAGAGTGCCCCACTTGGCAGCAGGGGCAAGATGTCAACAAAAGTCTGGGGTTAAACTGGTGCTAGATGTAGATAGAACTGCTTCTTTTAATGAAAACACAATTGCATTATTGACATTATTTCATAGAATTTTATCTGGGAATGCCAAAAGGTATGAAGTCAGTTCTGCATCAGTGACTACCTTTTTCTAGGAAAGAAGTGAAGATCTTATTTGGATGACAAAATGCAGTCCTTGGTTCATGCAACAAATCTATGTCAAATGGAGAGATCATATAAGTGGTGAATCATTCAGTTCAACACAAATTGAGCGCATATATGTTCCGAAGTCCGGATGTTCTGGCAGGGCAAAAATTGATTGAATGCGAGCTCAAGCATGGATATCGCTATTAGAGATAACATTCTTTTCAAGGGGACAAGAGTTGGTTAGATCCAAACAAGCCATGCCATTGGATCTGCCTTTCAGAAAGGTTCATGACCACAAAATGCATAGGTTAAGCAATACAGCCGTGCATGCATGCGCTCACGTTACACCATATGATCCAAGCTCCTAACTGCTCCATTGATGAAGCTCCACCTCTCTTCCTGTCTGAAAAAAATGATGGAAGTTTTATGAATCAAAATGGCAACCATCAATCTCAAACATCTTATCGTAGAGAGGTTACACTGATTGTCCTTAATTGGCTAGTATATTTAGTATAACTTCATAAAGGGCAAAAGATATCAAGGTACAAATGCCACCATTTCACTTTGCACAAAACATTTTAATCTGATTAGGAGGCAAAAGCACTACTCTGGGATTATTTATACATGCCTTCTACGTGCACTATCTGAGAATAGCTTCGAAAAAACATAAAGAAGCCTTTAGAGAGAGTCTAGAGCGAAGAACTGGCACAAAAAGTGATGCTCCAAGAAACTAAATGTTTACAAGTTAGAATGCTCTGTTCCAAGTGAAATCTATATGCTGTTCAGGCACTAGGCTTTTTTGATATTTGTCGAATATTTTTCTTATTTAGGGAAACTGCTACTAAATTAGCGTCACCGATCAGTCATGTATTATGCAGTACGATAATAGCATATTCTTACTATAATAAAAAATAAAACATATTCTACTGCTTGCATATTATTTATGAGCGTAACGTGAAGTTATACAGCTGAAGCTACTCTTTTTTAAAAGAGAAGCAATAGTCATTCAACATTGCTCAACCTAGATAGCTCGCCATGCAGCTTTTGGGACCACAAAACCACAGCCGACATAAGTAAGATGCCACCTTACGTAGATAAAACATTAATTTTTGTGAACTCAATGAGATAAAAGATGAGGGTATTGACTATGTGGTGAAGAAAGCAGTGATGATTTTAATATTTAACTTAATACAGTACTTTCAACACTGGAGCATCCAACGATCAAATTAAATTGACTTCAAAGAAAGTTAAGAATCAATTTTAGTGTTCGCAAACATCTTTAAAAAGCTTATAGCCTTAGGCACCAGGGTCATTTGTTTCAAGCATTATTTGGCTTTTGATACTAAGTTCAGTGATTATGAGCTGCAACTGCGGACCGAAGAAGGCTCAGATTGGTAGTTGCTGGCATGACAACAAAATTAAATACATACAAGTGGGAATTAGATGGAGAGGAAGCATGACACATCATGCATTCACAGGCCAGCCCTGCCAGACGTATTGCTATCATAGCAAGACTTATTCTCCTACTGCTAAAAGTTTGCCCAACTACAGGTCAGCTTCTCACCTTTTCCAACTCCCTCTATATACTGATTTGGATTAGGTCTCAACTGGCACTTTTGCTTGTATTGACCTTGATGTTACTTAGAATATGGTGAAGCATACGCAACACAGCTGAACTAAGTTTGGATCAAATAACTAATCTCCTTTCTGATGGATTGGGTTGGATGGCAGCTATATCCAATGCACGTTTAGAAATCACAGGAGGAGATCCAGGCTTTCCTTTTTTTTTAAATTTGTGATGGTCGAACAACCTCCTCGTCAGCTATAATTATTTTCCAGGTCCTCAATGCTTCACCATAGCTTTTCTTTATATATAGAAAAGGAAGGAAAATTAAGGTGATTCACTAAGACAATGAAGAAAAGATTACATAAAGGGGGCACAAGGCATCTAAAGAAGTAGGGGGAAAAAAAATGAGGACAAGAAAAGGCAAAAGGAACAACAGCCTCATATGTCAAAACCAGCAAACTTCTTACTGCGTCTTGGTATATTTTTTTAATGCATTGTCTTTGTCTAGCTACAATCTTATGACCAGCATCGACCGATCAAAAGAAAGGGAATGGTGATGAAATTGAGGCTGACCGATTTGGGTTGGAAGGCTTAAAATACACAGCTTGTTTTTGTTCTATTAATTTTCTAATAGAGAAACGCGAAAAAAAAAGAAGTGTGCCATCTCCCTCCTTTGCTTTCCAATGATTCGGCTGTTAATTACCTGGTTCTTTAGGGTTGTGAAGTTGCCAACATCTTGAGGCATCATTGCGTCAGAGTGGCCACTGTTCATGTCCTCTATACATTAATAAATCTTAAAAACAGCGGTTCAGACCTCCCTTACCACCAGGGTAGGCTGTCCCCGTAGCAAACCCCACCGATAAGCTGGAGGTTTCCATCGAGTAGTTGGTCTTGGTCAGCCATCCTTGTCGTCGCTGATCCACTTACATGTCTGAAATCTATTAAAAGCTACTGAATTGAATTCAGCCCAATAGAGTGACAGACTCTGAAGGTTGTGATTGGATGACCAACTTTGAGTTCATAATATCTAGCATCATCTCAATTTAGTTGTCCCATGACTTAGAAAATAGCATCATTTGTATGCTGGTACCATGACTAGTTGTTTCTAAGACACACTCCCAAAGAAAGAGACTGATACACAGCAAATCAAGAAGTCTCTCTCTAGACGGATTATTTAAAAGGTTTTTTTTTTTAAAAATGAGATAATTAAAAGATCTATTGGCCAAGAATTGTTAGCTTAGTTGGCCAGTACTTCATTAATCAACTGAGAAATCGATTCCTATATAATGAGGCAAGTTAACATTAGATTATTATTATTATTATTTTTTGTATACGATTAATGGGATGAACAAGCGTTCTTGTGATGGATGGATCAAAACAGCATTATTCTTTGGTGGATGCCTCAGGCTGACTCGGTGTATTGGGACCTCCAGAAGTAGGGATTCAAAGCTGGTCATCACAAGCCAAGGCATCAAATTGCTAAGGTGAACATGAATTACCCGTAGAAAGTACATGCTTTCTTTAATGTCCGAATGACATCAGCAAAGGACGATCTAGTTGGAAGCTCCTGCAAGGGAAAATTTAACTCCCTTCAACTTTGAACTTCCATTTTTACCTCTTATCATAACCATATAAGTCAACCAAGATGGAGTGTCAGACAAGAAAGTTAGCTGATGTAATTCTAAATTTTATAACTTCCACCATACCATTATAGAAGACTTCGGCAGATCCATGAGAAACCAATGATTGAACGTATCATCCTAACATTTCAAGACTTACACAAATGCTACCAACAGATTTTGACTAAGTAACAATCTACTAGTGCCAATTCAAAAACATCCACTCTTCCAGGCATGCCCTTACGAGCTTTTATCAATAGCATGCTTTGTTGAGACACATCAAATTAATTTGGAGAGCATTAATAGCTTCCCATACAAAAGTCCACAGTTCATACAACATCCATTGTAAATGAACAGATGGATACCCTTCTCTAAACACAGATAAGGAAAATAGATTATGCAAAACAATGAAGTTTTTAAAATAATTTCCCTCCTACCTAAAATCCTCCTGTTATTTGTATGTTATCCCTTCTCTTACAACCATGTGACATCTATTACTACCATAGGATATTTGTAGATCCATCAAAACAAACTAAAGACAAAATAGTCATCCAGATTTAGTGCATTGATCATGGAAGTAACCAAAAGGATAAACAATAAAACAGCATTTCGGTAGAAACATTTAGGACCGGCACACCTTCAAAACGTGATAATTCTCAACCCATGAGAATGTTGTCTCCAAAGGCAGGTGAGTCAGCTGCTTCGAAGCCAATTTGAATCCAAGACTATAATTCCTGAGAGTGCAATATCCACATGTTATGATTCTAAAAAGTGAAGGCATGACAGTCAAAAAAACCTTCAGAATGGTTTAAAAACAGAACTAAGGGTCCTGGGCTTCTGATTGGCTGTTGACAATATGAGACACAACTTTAGAAATCTCCAAGATGGCATTCTGGACCTGATCATCGTCTTGCTCTCTGTGCCTAGACCATGGGGGTGACTGCAAGCTGAATCTGTATTCACTTGTTGCTCGTTTTGCCTTTCTAGATGCAGCTAATGCATTCAACAGGTCTGACTGTGTCAATGCCCTTGGTCCCTGAAACATGCAACAGAAAATGCATTCGTGGAATCATTTATTAGAAGTATACAACACAGTTGGCCAAAAGAAAAAAAAATTAAAGGATAAGAGCTGATGAGCAGTTTCTATAGACAACCGAAACCGAACACACCAAAGTAGATGGCTTGATATTCTTGCCAAAGAAAAGGCCTGATAACCTCCATGTATGCATATATGTATGAGTGCTTGTGTGCACCCATGTGCCTGGGTGTGTGGATATGTGTATTTTTTTAGTTGTTTTGTCAAACCAAACTTCGTTATTTAATCATTGCAAATTATCAAAATAATATTTAATTTTAAGATATTCACAATTTTTGAACAGTCAGACAAGTAATCAAAATGGAAATAGCAACCCTGATTTTTGGACTCTTGTCATACAGAATATCTGGGTAGAAATGCTAATTGCCAAATTAAAATACATCCTTACATTCGGCTGCTTTCCCTTCTTTTCATCTTGTAGCAAGTCCCTAACAGGGAAGTAGGCTGCTTGCTTGCAGACTTCCAGTATATCAGAACCAGTGAAACCATCACAGAGGCTGGCAATGTATTCATAATCAATGTCTTCAGCCCTTTCACCCTTTAAGATAACCTTCAATATTTTTGCTCTCTCACTCTGATCAGGCATACCAATTTCAAAGGCCTGGGTGAAACGCCTAAGTATTGCCTCATCTAGTTCTGATGGGCGGTTTGTAGCAGCAAGAACCATCACACGTGCATTTTCTGCAATAACACAAAAATAAACTTTTGAAAAAAAAAACATAACCCATTCCAGAACCATTTGGGAAATTATGATGGGTCCAAACCTTCAACAAATTTAAACTGAAATAAGAAGAAAGAACAAGAGAGAGAAAAAGAATACGGGTTTCTTTTCTTTGTGGTGATGTAATATCATGGCATTACATGAGACATTTATGCAGAGACTAAAATCTTATTCACCTTTTCTTTTGATCTTTAGCTTTTTTTAGGACGTCTATGATGGTCTGCTCAAGATTATGAGAATTATATATAAGGAACATAATAGTCATGCGATTTGGATTTTGAGATTTTTAAGAGCAGAGACAGAAGAGTTCCCATATTTAATGTTGCGCCACTCTCCTATTCTTCTTTATTCAACAATTAGTTTTTTCAGGTTTGCCGTAAAATTTATGACAAGCTGCCTTCAATTATGAATTCAACCATCTGGACACTGGAATTCTCCAAAATACTCATGAAGTTATTCAAATAAGTGTATCCACCAAAAATAAACTATGTCAAGAAGTTCAGAAACTGTATGCTTGCTTGCATGATACGACAGTTCATGATCTTGCAGATACTGGACAGGAAGCATCATGACCCACTTAACTGATGATTCATGTTCGCATCCACACTTCTGGAAACATCTGATTCAAGCCTACAAGTGGGTCTTTACCTCAATCCTCTAATATGAGACAGCTTAAAAGCACATCTTAAATCCTCAAATGGGTTACTCTGTCTGCATTCACATCGAACATATGCTTCTGTGGCATTACCTAATACATTGATACAACCATCCAATAGGT
This sequence comes from Phoenix dactylifera, assembly GCF_051530095.1. Classification (NCBI taxonomy): domain Eukaryota; kingdom Viridiplantae; phylum Streptophyta; class Magnoliopsida; order Arecales; family Arecaceae; genus Phoenix; species Phoenix dactylifera. Next base: position 32,503,677 of record NC_143195.1, read on the forward strand.
GGAGGGCAGTGTCCAAAGGGCAAAAGTGGACACAAACCTTCCTAGAGATCCACTCTTCTTTCTAGCTCAGGATCATATGGTAATGAACACTTACATGGAAACGATATACAAAACACTGCAGTAAACAGTTGAGCTAGAAAGTACACAATTACATCAGAAAATAAACAAATATCAAGGGGTATCTTGGACAAATAAGCTATCCAGGACCTAGCCTATCATTTGAGTAAACCCAGGGAATAGGGCCCATCTCTCCTTAAACTGCAAGCAATCATCAAAATATTAATTACCACAACTTTTTTTTCTAAAAAAAAACTTCAAAGTATTCATCATAGTGTCATTCATTTTGCAACATCATGTTGATGAGGTATGCATGCACAGGAAATTTAATGAATATTACCATGCAGAGCACAATTGTCCTGAAAAATCATAGGAGAGATTCTCAACTATTTTACCTAAACATAAAATATACAAATTCTTTACCAAATTGCACATGAGTCTTTTTGTCAACCAAACTAAAGATAAATAATACTAGAACATCAGCAAAAACAAAACATATTTATCTAGTAAAGATTTATCAAAAGATACTCAAGTGAAGTTTTAGTGTATACAATGCAGACACTTTACCAAATAGTGCATGATAACACAATTTAAAGAGATACAACATTTTGATCTCCGCCAGCTATTAACAAATGTAACAATGCCTCTCACATAGTTTGATAAATTCCTTTACAGATATTCTAGGTACTAGAATAATTAAATGACAAACGGAAGAGATTAAATTATCAACCTCAAGCATGAACTGGCCAATGCCCCTGTGCTCACACCATTCCTCTGGTTGAAAGTTGTTCCAAGTTCGAGCCTTGGGAGGCAATCCCCAATTTCTGTACCTGGTTAATTTAATACAGCTGGACCTTCTCCCTTGCTCTTCTCAATAAATAAAAGAAGGCCTAAAAGAGAGACTTGGTTACTTTACAAGCATCATTTTTACACCAAGACATCGGTTGCAAAATTAAGATCAATGTCTTAAATCTTTAAAGAAATGGTTGGCTTTGGCCAATAATGCTGTTGAATCAGAGACAATGAGTTCAAACTGGGTGAGTCGGTTTGGATTTAGGTAAAACATAATAAAACCACTACACTTTCCAACTCTATCTCAACTTCGCCTAATGAGAAACTCAACCACTCAACCCAACCTCAGCTAACAATATATTTCCAACTTACATGTAATATGTGTTAGATATTGTCAAATTGAAGGATGGTATGGCTTAAAAAAGAGCATGCTGGTGCGAGGTTAGAAGACCTAGTGGCTAATGGCAGACATGTTTGTTGGCCATGAGAAAGGACTTGAGATGAAAAGATGATAAGAGAAACATAGAAGTGATAACAAGAAGAATACGAAAGACATGTACATGAATGACTACCTCTGTATTTTCCATTTGATTTCTTTATTCCTTCTATAAAGCAGTAGAACTCCAAGCTTGATTTATTCCAGCTGCGAACCTCTTAAACATCACTAAAGTGACCGTCACATTAGCGTTTACTTGCTTATGAATGTGTTCTACGCACATGTAGGATTTCCTCCAGATTTAAAGCAAATTCTCATGAGAGCCTTGGCATAATTTGACTTGTGTCCCAATAGAATGATTTAACAAACCATGAATATCAAGTGGGTGTAATTTACATATGAATTATAACAAGACATGCTAACCTTGTTACATGACTTCTATGCATAAGTAGTTAATGGTGAGTTTAAAAGTCCAGCGTGCAGCATAACTCTCAGATATTTTCTTGAATCATGATAGCCCTTGACATGAGAATGTGAAAATGGCCATCTTAAAATCTCTTTTTCAAGAAGCATGCTTTAGTTCAACCATTTATCTATTGGTTAACAATATAGTCATGCCTACTTAGCATTAATTTATGCAACAAGGTATAACATCTATGCATGAACTCATGCTAGAATTCACCCTCCCAATTCCATTATAATGCCCCAGGTCATTTTAAGAAAGAAACCAAGAGGAATCAAGATGTAAAAATGTAGAAAGTTCCCCTGAGTCTGGTACAACATTAATAACTGAACGCCAATATCATTTGACAGTAAATTCTGTAAAAGTTTGTGAAATAATAAGATAAAGAAGTGAAAAATTTGAAAAATATAGGATCCGTTATTTAAATACTTACGGTCTGTGGTGAAACCATCCCACAAAGACATAAACTCAGTTTTCATGTTAGTTAAGGCTTCATGATCTGTTGTGCGCCGCTGTCCCAAGAAACTATCAACTTCATCAACAAAAATAATAGCAGGTTGGAGCTTATAAGCCAGAGAGAATACAGCAGCCACTGCAGAAATTCCAGTGAAATACCATTGAGTTACAATTATCGAGAAAAATTAATTATGATGTTCAATAAAATGAGTACAAAAGTTCCTACAAAGAAGTTCATCAAATTTTTTGCTTCTACATTCACAAAACTGCAGGCATATAAAAAACTTGTAAGAAATTATGTCTCCACATCATATACACCAGCTTAAAAAGACCATCAATCAGGCAATCCAAGAAGATAGTGTCACACATGTCAACCAATCGTTGCTCCAGTTCAGAAGGCCAACCAACATAATGACAAAACAGTACTATGCCAAACTTAAGACAATAAGTTGCATCTATATCAGAAGCTCTCAGCAGAAAAAACACTTAACAAATTGTGAAGTTGCCATGCCTCTTTTTGGTTATGCACCGTGATTCTGTTTTTTCTAAGGTTTCTTAATTAAAGATAACTGCTAAATAGATAACCTTCAGATATCCGTTATACTTAAAGCCTACCTATTATAATGTCTTATTACATGTGAAACTTTGAATTCTTCATTAACCAACTTAAATACAACTATTACCAATAAGTTTAAGGGAATCTTCCTCAATGATAGAAGGGAACCAAAATTTATGTGTAAGCAAAATATTTAGGTTTTTGATATCAATCCACCTGAGCATAACCAACTGAATCAGCATAGTAAATGTTCCCAAAATATTCAATCAAAAAGTCCAAAATGCCAAAATTATGAAGTAAGCCTTCCCCAGATCTTTTGTCTCGTTTCAAAGGCTTCTCTTGATTCTACAATTTGGCCAAATGACTACATGACAATCCTGTTAGGTGCCCATCATTTGGCGCTTGACAGATCTTGATATGTATATATATCAGCAGTCAAAGTTGGAGAAATAATAAGCACAAAAAGGACCATAGAGGAAGAAAAAGAAGCAAACTGCAGCTTCTTATAGATCTCACAGAGAGATTTTCCTTATGTTTCAACATAAATGAACATTAAATTTTTCAGAAAACTAATTCCAAAGCCTGGTTATTAGATAATATTGTGTTTGAGAATTTCACTTTAAATTCTAAAGTCTAATCATAATGTAAGCATAAAAATACATAATTTTGACAAATAATTATATCTACATGATTTCTGTTTATCTAAAAAATACTATTATCATTTCCAGATACTAAGGATTTGTCGCATACAATATTATAGCCCTTAAGAGCCCGAATTTGGAAAGTGTATTGGGGTGGACAGGGAAGGGGCACAGACCATACAGCAAAGTGAAACACTCTATAATTTTAAGACCATGCTTCCAATTAATGATATCATAAATAACAATGTATAATTACACTATGAATACATTAGTCAAAAAAAATGTAAGCAATAGAAGATGCTTGATTGACAAGGTAGAAATGGGTGTATGATGAAGCATAGGGTTTGAGTCCTAAAGTTTAGAATCTAATTTCAATTTTGATCTAGTATTGAAACTAAATACAGCCATATATATTCCAGGCCATAAATTGAAAAATATGAATATGAGTTCTGTTCAAGAAAAAGATATATGATGTTTAGGATTCTTCCATGAGATATATCTTTTGAATGTGTTTGATGCAAAAAAAAAAAAAATTGACATTTCAACTTAATTATGAAGGCCTAAGAGGACTAAAACAGGATTAAGACAAAAATGTCTTCTACTTTTTTTCTTACTAAATATTTTGGTTTCAGGTTTGAGAAATTTTAGTTGATCAATGGTTAAAATTGAGCATTGGTTTCTTAAGGTTTGAGTGACAAAATGTAACAATAAAGCCATAACTCAGGAGATGGAATATGGATAATGAATGAGAGAACTTTGGTTCCTTCTTTTTGCATCTTTCTCTCCCCTTGCATGTTTATTTATCTTTTAGGTAAATTTCCATCAACTGAGGCATTAAGAATCACCTTGAAAGAGTGAAAAGGTTCACCCTGGATCATGGATTTGACCCCACATATTGTTATGAATGTCTGAAACAAAATTCATTTTTTTTCTCTTAAAAAAAACTGATCTGAAATATTTTTTGGATCACAATATTGTCACCCATACCATAACGGTATAACAGCAAGTGAAATTCGAAATGAGATGCTTCATCCTATGCTGAAGATTCTGGCAACTAGGCTGTAACAGCATATGAAGTAAGCTTAATAATCAGCAGTATTATCAAATTTTCACGTCCCACAATACTTTCTTTAGTATATGGCCCAAAAATGCATGGACAAGCTATCAAACCATCCTGGTAAGCACAATGATACCCCAAAAATGGCAAGGCATGCTGGCACAATGTCTCTAATTTTGAATAAAGATCCTCATGTGTGCACAAATCCATGCCTTTTCCCTTCTTCTGTTTATTAGAAGGAGAGAACGCATTACTAGGAAGAAAACACATGACAAGTCAACTTTTTTATGTCATTCCTAAAATCAGTTAATTTTCTAACCATAGTTCAACAGTTGAGGTGTAGACAGTACCATTAAGGAAAAACAAATATTTGATATAAAGACAACATATACAAAATAATGATGATTTTAGGCCATTGGAACTTTGATGAAGCTTTACACTTTCATTAGAAAAATGGAAAAATGAGTATGCATACAAATAATATGGCATCAGCAGCATAGGTGCAAGATGTGACAATTTACTTCTGTATTTGGACCACAAATCATGAGATGCATCAAGTGAATCAGTTCATATACTGAAGAACTTATCAACATATTGACAAATTATGGACCAACTAATGCCAACTATCTTTTGTATCAAAAGTTCAATATTTTATATAACCAGTCAATCATTACATATAGGATTCAGACTTACCAAGTTTCTGAGCATCACCAAACCATTTACTCATCAGATTAGATATCCTCACATTGATAAAAACAGCTCCAGACTCTTTGGCTATAGCCTTTGCAAGCATTGTCTTTCCAGTACCTGGTGGCCCATACAACAAAACTCCCTTTTGCGGACTAAGAAGCTTTCCATGGGTAAATAAATCAGGTCGTCGTAGAGGAAGGATGACCAATTCAAATAATGCTTCCTTAATATTTTCTAGGCCTCCAATAGACTCAAACTCCACATCAATATGTTCAGGATTTATAACATCACAGGCAATTACATCCTGCATTACAATTTACAATACAAAATATAAGAACGCATAGATGACAAATTCACACTAGTTTAAGAAATCTACTTTCATCTGGATATTCTATCAATATCAACAAGTTCAAGATAAATTGAAAATTTAGATATAAATCACGATCTAAGTATAATTGATAGTGTCGGACAAGTTATTGAAACATTCCTTTAAGGCATTTTATTTAGCATATAACAGATTATGGAATGACCAATGCCAAGGCTTGCAAAGCTCAACAATCAACGAACAGGCCTGGTAGAAGTGATCGACCTAAAGGCACCGTTTCATTATATAGCAACAACAGTTTCATATTGAAAATATCAGTTTCAGTGGCTTCAGACCACCATGAAGGAAGCATGTTTGATATCCTACTGTAAAATCATGAAGACTAGCACCACAGTCCACATTCCAATGACAAAAATAATCTCTCAATAAGCTATGCACTCCTGTTAGTTAACTCTCTAACAAAGCATGCCTTGTAATGGTTAATCATTGTCATTAATTCAATAGAGGCAACAGGGAAGTCTACTTCTGCCTCTGATGGAGAACAGAAATTTCTTGCAAGACAAATGAAGGAAGAAAACTTAGATGCAAAGCAATGAAGAGATGGCACTTTTAAATTGTACGTAAAGGGAGGGAAAAAAGAACAAATGCTAACAATGGCCCTAAGACTAGATGAGAAGAAAGCTCGAAAATTGGCATGATGTTGACAAACAATCATAAAAAACATGTCAAACTATGAAATAGACGCAAATTTGATATTAATGAATGTTAAGGATCCCGTCCTGAAATACCATCAACAGGTCCCTAATAGGAATTCTTGGCGGATCAGGATCCACAAAGCTGAAACTAAATAGATGGGACAAGACTAGATGACTATAGTTATGGTTACGGCAATTGAGGAAAAAGATTATTATGTAATCAATGCAATAATGCAAAGAGGCAGACTCCTCTCTGCATGTTAATATGAGCATCCTACATTACCACTGCTTAGATAAGAGTGTGGGTGCTGCAAAAAATATATTTGAAAGAACTGGTATCGTATTGCAAAGCATAGATTTTCTGTGACTAGTGCAAGGGAAGTAATCAAGCTAGGGTCGCTTGTAAAAGTCATCAAGAATAAAGGGGCATATTTTAGCAAACACAGAAAAGTCAGCTGATCTTTTTACTAGTTTACAGTGCAATCTGATGAGAGAGAGTTGTCTTAGAATTAGATGTTTCTCTCAATTCTACACTTAAGAAATACTCTGTAACATCTTCATAAAAGGTAAAAAAAAAAAACAAATTATTAGACAAACTTATAATTGTCTAAATCTTATTCCTATTGCAACACTTAAAATAGCCTTATTATAATCAAGGGACTTAATTAAAAAAAATCCTAACTAATTATGACTATGATGAACTCTTGCTTTAACACCTTTTCAATCATTGACCTCATTTCACGAAAACCTGTGCATAGAATTTTTTCCCTTTACAGAATATGTTCCCACTACATGTCTAACATGCCAATAGCATGTTCTATCAAACAGCAGATCTGCCAAATAGAAAATTCCTAACTAACTCAGTCCTACAAAAGAATAAAAAGATAGAAAATAAAACAACAAACCAGCTCTCATATTTCTTCAAGAGACACCAATCAATCCCCAGAGTTGCATTTTTCTTTTTCTACTCAAAACAAAAGAAGCCTTTGCTTTCCTTTTTTTGGTTCTTTAAATAATCTCCCTCTTCTCCATAAAATATTCTTGTTCATATGAGAGGTGTAGCATGACTTGAGAAAGACCAAAATACAGGGAGTACCTTTAGCTTGATGAATAAGAACATAATTGACATACAACTAAGAAAGTTAGCAGATGCAAAGCAAATTAAGTCAAGTCCTATAGGATAATAACTAAAGTTTTGCCATAACCTAAAGGATATTCCAACACATACATCCAGCAACAAGTGCCAAGCTCATTGATCATATATTTATTGCACCAGCTTTAGTGACCCAACAAAATAAAAAGAGCGATAAAACCTATCAAGACTGTCCCTTTTTATAAAGTATAGCATCTTCGATGGCCTTGTCTCATCTAGTTAAGCAAATGTCACGAATAGAGTAAAGCCAAAGATGCGATTTTGTCCATCAAGTTACGGTACCCGTTGTTGTAGAATCCTAAAACAGGAACTTAACTTTAAACTACCTACCAGAGCTTCTTCAGAAAGAAAGAAATAACAAAAAAAAAAACATGAAGCCCTAAATCATCACAACTTCGAACTTCTCAAGATCAACAAGGCAAAATCCAATGCAAGAACAAGGGTTTTCAATTTTGGAACAAGATAGGTCTCCTTTCCATCACGAATTCTAACGCCAACAAGAGAAAATGAGAAATCCTAATCGATCATCAACAGAACCAATATTCGCAGCACGAGATATGAAAGAGCAAAAACTAAGCAGCAGATGTATCCAAAAAGCGTACGGTAGCGCACCTCATATTGATTCGTCTGGATCATGGGGCGGCCGAGGCGCTTGGCGATCTCCTTTTTCTGCTCGAGGGCCTTCTTGGAGGCGGCGCGGTTTGGGTCGAGCTGGCGGAGGCCGGCGAAGAGGACGAGGCAGCTAAGGGCGGCGCTCGCGGCGTAGAGGACAAGCTCCTGGATAAACCTCGTCTCCGACGCCCCCATCTATGCTCTCTGTCTCGCTCTCGCTTCCCCTGGCGTCCCCGCGTCGGCGGCGGCCGTCGGCGGAGAAAGCCGCAAAAGAAAAACCGGAAAGAGAGAGAGAGCCCTTCCCCTCGTTTGTATCTTTATTTCCGTAAATTTGGAGGTAGGCAAAAGAGGCAGATTGGCGGTCAAGGACTCAAGAATCTAGAAAGAATTACGGGGAAGGCGAGAGGTCGGTAAAAGAGGCAGATTGGCGGTCAAGAATCTGGAAAAAATTACGAGGAAGGTCAAGCAGCTAGGGATCTCAACGGGTCGAGTAATGAAAAATCGGATCTACGTCCAACGGATCGCACCCATCAAAAAAATATTTTATTTCGGTTCGGTTTGCAGTCGCATAAAAAATAGCTGATGGGATAATTTTAGCACTATTTTTTTCTCAAAATTTCTTTTTAAAAAAATCCAACTTAGAGTTGTTAATTATATTATTTATACAAATAGTAAGCCAATGCAAAAAAATTTATCACAAGCATTCAATTAGTTTGGATCGAACTTTATCCATATTTTCTTTGAATTTGTTTTGAAGCAGGCTGGATATAGTAGATCTTATTATTATCCGCATCCATCCTCATTCTAGATCATCAGATTGGATAAAATCTTTCTTAATAGAATTGGTTCAGATGGATATCTAACGGAGGGGAGTAGGTCCAGATCTAAACTGACTAAAGATTGTTTTTCTAAAATTACTTTTTAATATAATGAATGAAAACAAAAATAAAAAGAAAAGATCGGCAAGTCTGTGATATATCAATTTTGTTTTTTTTTTCTTTTTAAGAGTAGAACTTTAGCATATTTCATATGATCCCTAGTCAAATCCTAAAACACAAAAACTGGTTGACCGTCAGAATTGGAGCCTCATGTTTATTCAGAGATATGAGGTGTCAACAACCTACCCATGCCAGATCAGATTAAAAATTAGGTTGATAAATAAATTGCGCTACATGCTGGCAGCCCTTCACCATGCATACCTTTATGAAAGGATAATTTAAATTTTGAAGTATAGACTTCATTGGCTTGGTAAATTGGCAAAGAGATAATCAAAATTTCTAATAATTTTAAAAAAAGTCATTATAGTGAGTAATGTTGATCCTACATTAGTCCGGTGGCTCTTACAAGGCAAACGGATGCTAGTATTAGTCTCTCATCCGATATAGCAAATGGATCTATAATGGCTGACCGAGTCGTTCCTGTATTCTTAGAGAATTTGGTGCCTTTTATTGAGTTGAGGAAGCATTGCTTCAAGGAAGGCAGAAAGAAGACTGCATATGAGCTGTATCTTTCGCACCAAAGAATGGTTCCCCTTTCTCCGCACGAATCCATCGTTGGATCGCATAATGCTTTGAGAAAAAAAAAGTTCGAAATGCTTTGAGAGCTATGCAGGGGCGATTTTATAGTCAACATTGCAAAGAAAAATTGATCATTTTTTTGCACGAAAGATGCAACCCGAACCCTAAAAAATTGAGAAAGTTCGGCTACCATGCTTATGAATCAAATTTAATTCAAAGTATAGTGGCAACACCGTGCATGCAAACTCCTAAGCATGTTAGATAGAGCCATGCACAGCATGTTAGAGTTGCAACATACACTAAGAATGAATGGAGAACCCATTGATGGCACAAAATTTTCTATGATGGGCAGTGAGTGCTGCACCATACTCAATAGCCACCATTATAAGATGGATGTACATCAACACCGACATACCATATAAAGAACGTAAAGTCATCATCTTGCATGATAGCCATCCATTTTCTAATAGCACTCATCAAGTGCGATGCCTCACTCTACTGCGGTAAAATACATGCACTGTAACTCACAAACTGATAGCTTACGCTATACGTACGGTGGCTTGAGGCATGTGAGCTGCATGTGCAGTTATTAATCTAATAAAATACACAATGAATCAGTTTAATTCAGTACAAAATATGTTTGTGCTGATGTGACTTTTGATTTTGTCAAATGCATGACCACCGAGAACAAGTGAATGGGAAAGAATGGACACAGGGAGACCGCCCGACTCTAAAAATGGATGCAAGAGATGGGAGTGTGAGATTTCACGGCTGCCATTCTTTATCCAAAGGGAAGCACATCCCTCACAGTTACTCAAGCCACGTTTTGTGGCTTAAGCTCATTCCGGTTTCTTATTAAATATGAAGTTGAACAAGCAGTCACTTTGAAATATTACCTCACGTACTTGAAGTTTCCACTCAAGGGCATCACCCATTTGCTGACACAAGAACTATGGAGAGTCTTCAGTCAATCAACTCTAGGACCTGATTTCTCTTTTTTATTACGTAATTCATCTTTCCTATTTATATAATTATTTTAAGGAAAATGATTGATTTCATGTTGTTGCTTATTGGCTCCTAGCATTTCCTGGAGTTGATTCATGCAAAACCATAACGTCTGGTAACCATTTCTACAGCACAAATCTCCAGATTTCAGGGGGGAAAAACTCATAAAACAATTGCAAAAGATAAATGCGAAGAGTAAAACTATTGTTTGGACTTTTCTTCTTCTTCTTTTGCCGGTATTGGTTTAGGGATGAACTACTGCAGTCATGGTTACTTTGGTGATCGCCTCAACAACTAAGCTTTTGGAAAATTGATCATAAAACATGGAATAGCTCCATAAGGATGATATTGTGCAGGTTCACAATGTTTATCCTCCCTTGTATATTTTCAATCTACCCGACATGGGTTCATTTGTAAAGATTGGTGCCTATTTTGTTGGGAGGTCTGTCAAAACCTGGTAACACCATTTTGATTCCTGATTGGAGAAGCAACAAATCCTCAGAAATCTGTAATAGATACTAACTACCATTGTCGACTTCAAGTGAAGAGTACATTTTAGCAGGGAAGCTTCTATGTAAACAAATCTTCCACTTTCAATGGCGGTATACTATTGGTTTGAATAGATGAAGGATGTAACTAGCAACAAAATGCCTTGGGGAGTTGGAACGCGGGGAAAATAAGGCATATATTGGGAGATTCCTTGTGGGGATGATATATGAACACATATATAAACAAATGAAACACATAAAAATCGAAATATCAAACTTCCTGCTTGTATAAAAGGTGAATATGTAGGATCGATTATCCGCACCATCATTAACAATAGATAAGAACAGTATCGAAATAATACATGTAAATCTGCAACTCTTAGGCATAGAAAAACATTTTTTTTCCCACTTGAGTGAATAAGCATCCAAAATCTTTCCCAGCAATTAGTAGTATATAGCTACCTATGTGTTGTTATAGTTAAAACAGTCACTGCTTTATTTTGCAACTCATGAAGAAACTTATATTTTCATGAACGTGTACATACTTGGCATCTCACAATTGATGAAACCATTAAAGCCTCTGAAATTTAAAAACCTCGTCACCAAATTTAAAGAACGATGCATTCTTTTACATAACTTTAATTCACACAACTTTAAGGCTGATGTTTCTTTTATATAACTGCTGTATTTAAGAGATTAAAGTTGTTCTGAAAGTATATATGAATTGGTGAGGTTGCTGAGAAGTGCAACTAAAAGCATCCCATGAAATCAAGACATAAAAGTTTTGCAGATACTCTGCAATGCAGTCTCTTATTCAAGATATATCTCAAAAACATATTATATCAAACTTACAGCATCAACAGGTTTTAAAAAATATATATACATATTTTTCACAGTAAGCTTGTTCTTTAGTGATACAGCCAATATACTTGAGTTGTACAAGAAAATATCATCATACAATTCCAAACGAATTCTGTCTCAAATTTAAACTTCACCAATCTGTGAAGCGCGCTATTGAAGAACAAGTATACAGATTATACAATTCCTTTGCAGACTATCTAGCCCACACTTTTATCTTGTCTTTCTCCTGGTTATTTCTGCTATGCGGAAACACCTTTCGAGTAGCAACAACCTTTCTAGTAAGCCTTCCAAATGCCTTGGCTGGATCAATTTTCCTAACCTTGTCCAATTCACTTGGTTGTACCCTTTTCTCTACTAAGGGTGTCGGCACTGTAATATTGTTCTCAGATTCCCCAACCATCGCATTTCTGAGTTCTCTTTTCCGTTTGATCTCATGAAGAGGCTCAGCCCCTCGTAGCAAAATGGAACCCTGACCACTCATTGGCTTGTTAATAGAGTTTGAGCTTTGTAGAACCTGAGGGTCAGTTTCGCTCCTTGATTCATCCCTTGAAAATGCTTTCCCTTCAGTTGGTGTTGCAAACCTGAGGGCATCATCAGATTGGAACAGGAACATGGATTTTGACTGAACCCTCTCTTCTCTTAGCTTGTTTTCAAGCTGCTTGACCTGTAAATTTAAGAGAACAAATCAATTACGACTCCTATTCTGTGCGAGGATCCATGCGGACATATATTTAGCCCTACATTGGCTATGCACTAAGTAGATGTTGGGCACTCAAATAGAGATCTATCTTCTAGTCAGTCTTTTTGGGTGAGGTCGTAGGTTGTAACAAATGGTATCCGAGCGGACCCAGCCCATAGCCTATATAGGCTAGGGAATACTGCAGCATAGACCCATTGAGGCTGACTACGAGCCAACTATAGTGCTTGTGATTAGATTTGAATGGATTTTGATCCTTAGCATGGCGAGGATGCTAAAGTTTAAACCGGGGGTGTATGAGAAGATATGTGCGGACGTGTGCTTATTAGTCTCATAGCAGTTATACACCAAAAATCTTGGGTACTCATATAGAGCCAAAAAACCCAAATAATACTTTCTCACCTACCTTTTTTGGTGAGGTCTTGGGTTGTTATACTTTGAGTATTATAAAGAAAGAATAGATCACTTCCGGTTGCAAAATGGCAACTACCTTTTGTTCAAGCATCAGCTCAGATTGCAGTCTCTCCTTTAGCTTGTATTCAAGTTCCTTAACCTGCACGGCACGTTAAAAATGTCAGCCACAGTAACTTGGTACCAGAATAATTGGACCGTGTGCAGCTGGTTGACTAGTACCTTTCGTACAGCTACTGATTCAGAGTATAGTTGTTCTTTAAGCTTGCACTCCAGCTCTTTGACCTGCTGAAACATTTAATAAAAAATTACTTGAACTAATTATTACTGCTATTTTCATTCACAGGTAATACACAAAGCACTATTGTTTGTTGATGGAACCTTTTGCTGAAGAATCATTGATTCAGAATGTTGTTGATCATTCAATTTGTATTCCAACTCTTTTACCTGAAACAAAAAATAATATAGCTGAATTTGTTTATTGAAATTACAATCTTTTAGTTGGAAATACACGATGATGTGATCAAACTATACCTTTTGCTGGAGGGTGATGCATGCGTCTTCCTTCCCCTTCAATTTTTCTGAAAGTTGCCAATATTGCTTTTCTGATAAGTTTTGAGACACTGCCTTTGACTCAAGTTGGCTTTCAAGTTCTTTGTTCTTCAAGAAAATAGGATGCAGAAATTGCAGATTTACTAAGAGCAATTAATAAGTAACTCAGATGTTTTCATAAATAATATGCAATACCTTTTCTTGGAAATTTCTGCAGAGCTGTTCTTTTCCTCTGAGTTTATTCTCTAAGTTTTGGCAATGTTCTTCTAGCTTCCGAAATGACTCGTCTTTAATTCTGGATTCTTGTCTTACTTTATCAAGCTTCAAGATAAATTATAAGAAGTAAAAAAATAATTGAGCCAGCTAGGCAAGTGACTGACACTGAACATTAATGCATAGTATAAACACAAAACATTTTAAGCCAGCTTATAGGTTTCCTCCATACTCACCATCTGTTTCATCTTGTGAAGCTCGCCTGTGTCAACCTGCTTCCTTGCAGGACCCAACTCTATACTTCTGACTCGACTTGCAAAGTTCAATGAGCTGAGAGTTTCACCCAAGTCGTTATCGGAGGGGCTGATTTGCACAAACATTAAAGCTTTCGAGTCACCTCCTGCATTACGTAAAAAAGAAAAGAAGGTTAGGTAAAGAATTCGATAGAAAAACAAAAGCCTCAATGAAATTTTGTTAACTAACAAGGGCAGATATCTGAAAATAAACTGAATGTTTATAAATGAATCAGCGAGATACCTAATGAATCTTGCAGCAAATGTGTCAGCTTGGAATTCCTGAAAGAAGTATAAATTTGTTAATTTGAAGGCAAAATAATAAAGTAATTTACATAGGATTTTGCAGGTCTTTTCTGAATTCTGTAGGACATCATGCCCCTATCTTCAAATGAATGAATGTAGTGTACACATGTAAAACTGTATATAAAAACAATCAGTGGGAAGGGGCATATAATGGTCCATTAAAGTCCAAAATGTACCAGTTTCTCCAGAAAAAGAATCCATTTTTTTGCAGAAAATGAAGAAAGTTTGTTTTCTTGCAAAATTCCCATTATGCTGCTACAGATTGTCGTGCAGTAAAGCTTCAAACCTGTATGGGATGTGGCTGCTTTTGGTTGCAAGAGCAGACATGACATCTCCAAGGGCTGAAAGCGATCTATTAATGTTCTGAGCTTCCTTAAGCCTCTCCCCCTGCACATCTGTCTTTGTAAGCCTCTCACTTCCTGCCAAATCTATGAGCCAAAGCTTGCTTTTTGTGGACTCCCCATTCATTAGATTTTTTGCCCTCACCATTATGCAAAGCATGCTGAAGGCATGAAGGATGAGAATCTTGAGATCATATAAATATAAGATCATCAAAATAACACTCAAGCAATAACAAAGAATGCCTGGATACTGACCAGTGGGATCGACTACTGTGCTCATTTACGTTATTAGATCCAACAGCTCTGGCATTGCTTCCAGTTTGCAATACATCCCAAACTTCTTTTATGGTTTTTACTTTGGCCTCCACTATCCCTGGCACATGATGAAATCCTTCAGCAGCCTGTCTTACCTCCAGCCTGATAGAAAGAAGAGCCGTGCAAAACTTCATTACATTAATACAAGAAACAAATATTTTCTTCTTGGAGAAAAAGAAAATTGTAAGGAATGAATTATACTTCTTTGTTGATGGGAACGTCGCCAGCAAGTCTCTGATCTGCTCATTGTACACCTCAAGAACACTGACTGATATGTTGTAGGTAAATGTCTCCTTCCTCTCTGCAGCAATTCTAAATAATTCCTCCAAAGTTCTGTAATTCACTCCTCTGTTCTGCTCAGTACCCTCCATTGTGAAAGTCTTTCCTGTTCCGGTCTGTCCATACGCAAATATGCACACATTGTAGCCATCCAAGGCTGATGTAACCAATGGCGATGCATCCGCATACACATCCGCTGCTCATGAGTGATGATAAGAAGGAATTAATTGAATATAGTATGAATAGAACCTAGTGATATTTGTTTTGAATCTTTGATACAACTACAGAAAGGATGGTTGTTTGTACTAGATGCCTTACTAACATGTTCTCTAAGTCGATAAGATAACAGGATGCTACAGAGCTTGTGATACATAAAATTTTCTGTTATACAGTCTTTACGTATGTGAGAGCAAATCAACAAAGTGGTGTTGTAAGGGAATATTGGAGAATCTAGTCCTCTTTTCATCTGCGTACAAGTGCATGTAATTAAAGCATCAATAAGATAGCATGAGAATAATAGATAGGTTTTACTGATGTAAGACGAATATCTCCTGAATTTAATTAAGAGTATCCTCTAAAAGCAATACATACTGTGTCATAATGGACGCTAGCCACTGGCTACTAAAAGCTTTTCAAATTCGTTTTTTGGAATTAACTATAACTTAAATAGCAAATTTTCAACATAATATATTCGTAGTATGGGCTCAACTTTGGCTTAGGTTATCCAGGATCAACAATTTACGGAGCACCAGTTTATAAATCACGCAAAACTAATCTACTTTGGTCATCCTTTAGCATAGGCTCACCTTTTCCGAAGGTTGTAATGACCCTGACATGCATATTAATATTTTATATTCGTTGATAAGCAGTTACCTTGACCATCCTTTGGTGTCCAGACTGTCAAATTTAAAGGTGCTTTTCAGAATGGACTCTGTACACTAATGTATCTTTCAACCTAATCAATTCATAGCATGAGCTGATCCTTGTTTTAGGTTGGTCAGGATCGCCCAGTCAATCAACAATAGTCTACCCTAGTCATCCTTGCATATATGTTCACCTTAAGACAGAAGGTCACAAGGACCCCAACATACACTATAAAGATTTTGCATTATTTGACAAGCATGTACCTTGACCATCTTTTGGTGTATAAACTCTGTCAAATTTAAAGGTCTTTTTAGTAGATCCACCAGTCATGATCCCAATATCACCCTCCTTTGCTGCATCAAAATCTACTATGGTTGTACAGCCAGATAAAACCTCCTCCTTAGTTAAGGGACGACACCTACAAAACACCCGGATGTTCCCTGGAATAGTAAATGCAATAAAGCTTGGATTAGACTTCTGTAGTCAAGTGATCTCAGTACAACATTTAGAGAGAGGGAGAGAGGGAGGGAGGGAGGGAGAGCACATACCTTTTGTCTCTTGAACTTGATTATATAATTTCTTTCTCTTGGCTATCTCTTCGCTATACTTTATCTTAAGATCTTCACACTGGGTAACTGCAAGCATAAAGCTATGTAAACCACATGGTAAATGAATTTTAAGTATCTTATCGCGAGTACTGAAATTGAACATACCTAAGGTCCGAACAGCAATGATCATCTTATTCAAGTCAGGAGTTGAATTGGCACATTCATGTGCCTCGATAGAAAGTTGGGATAGCTCATGTTTCATTGCCTGAGATAAAAGAAGATGATAAAATAAAGGTTTATTGATGACCAGATTCCCTTATAAATTAAAACCATATTTGATTGTGCAAGCTTCATGCACATTTAGAGGATATAGTGCAAACCTTAATTTTTCCTTCCAAATTAGAGATAGCAGCAAACCACAACTTCTTATCTTGTTCATACCTTTCGGAAACATCTCTCAATTTGCCCGTTTGTTTTTCAACAGCTTGTTCTATGAGCATAAAAATGAATATATAAAGACAAAGGTGAACCACAGATAAAAGAATACCATTCTGGCCAGATCAACTTGCTTACCTAGAGTTTCAGTTTGGAAGAGCTTATTGTCAAGCTCCATTCTTAGCCTTTCTAGCTGTTCATTTGTAGCTGTTAGAGACATCCATGCTTCATAGCATTCATCTGATTTTAATTTGTATTGGCTGCTCAGCTCTTGTATTTTCTTCTCATACTTGGCAATGGATCTACTTCGAGCTCTAGTCTGCAGGATGGGCAATGAGGCAAAATAAACCCGTGCAACAATGTATACTAATGCAAAGTTTCAAAATTCCGGTCTAAACATTTTGATCCTGACCTGAGTCGGAGAAAATTCTATCTCGGAAGCACATTTGTTACAAATCAGATGCTCAGGTTTCACCAAAGGTGCTGCATTAAGTTCCAAAGAAAATCCAATTACTTCTAGTCTAATCATAAAGTACTTGTAGAATTTGATGATCACCGCAATATTTACCTGACAATTTGGGTGCTTTTCTAATGCAAATCCCACAAACAGTTGGAGTCCCACTAATTCCTTCAAATCTTATGACAATAACTCCATTATCCAAAACAAGGACTCTGATATCAACTAGCTGCAGAGGCTTATTAGCTCCAACAACTGCATATATATCGAATTCGGACAATATCTGCAATGCTTACATAGATAGGGTGTTTCAGAAACCTACATAAATGGTTATCTAGATCACAAGAAAAAAGATCATTTAACAAAATTTTGTCTCCTTGCCTTCTCTTCTTGTACGGAAACATCAAACACCCTAATTCCTTTAGGCCCATATGTGTTGACTATCTCTGCAAAGTGCAGATCTACAAAATAATCTCCAGGTGCGAGACCATCAAACTTGTAGCAGAAATTTCCATAACGTGCAGACTGATACAGAGATGGGTGATCACCACCTTCAACTATCTCCTCATTGGTATTTATTACATCTCCGCCTTGAAAATAAGAGTCGCCCAGAAAATTTATATGGGAATCTCGTCCTTCTATTGCAGAGCCACCAGAATTCACAAACATTACAAAATCATCTGCCTCAACAAAAATGTTAACAAAAAAAAAAAGAGAAGAGTTACCAACCAGCCCTACCTTGAGACAGAAGAGAATAATAGCTCAAACTCAGAATTTTCAGATCAAGAATACTATATAAAAATATTATGGCAAACAAGGCATCAAATTTTACAGTTCTCATACAGACATAGACAACTGAATCTTGAAGATAAGAGACTCAATTCAATTTAATACTTTCTAAAAAAGCGAGAGAAAAAAAATTCTATCAGAGAACATAAGAGCCGAAGGTTTATGATTCAAACCACTTTGGATGATAAATAAAAGCAAAATTCAAAGACAAGACAAAACAAAAGTCAGGTTCTAGATGTCGAATTCCATCTCTAATAGATAGCATTTCTTGAAGTTTAAGGGCTCAATTCGATTTAATTAGTAAAAAATAACAAAAGAAACATTAATAAGAGAAGACAAAAGATGAAGATATACTACTCAAATTACTTCAACTGTTAGAATAAAAAAATGCCAAGAAAAGATAAAAATTAAAGCCCTGACTATGGAATTCCAGCTCTAAAACTTAGCAATTCGAAAGACCAGGCATTCATCTCCGAATCAGATGAAAGATAGCAACCAATAATCCAATTTGATCCAAGAATCGAAAACACCACTCTGTGTAAATACAAGCCTTTATACTTCTCGGAAAAAAAAATTCCAACACTAATAATTTTCAGATAGAAAAAACAAAAAAAAAAAGATACTCGTAGAAACCAATTAAGAGATTAACAGGAAACAAAAAATCCAATAGGAAACAGCTACCACCTCCAAGATCTGAGTACCATCATAATATTTAATCCGTGTATACGGCAGAAGCAAAAGAAAGAGTACCAGAAACTAACCTCCGCAATCCATCTCCCTGAACCCGGACTGGACTAGTCTTGACCCAGAAACCAAGATCATCGAATCAAAAGAATCCTCGGCAGGGGCGCCCATCGCCGGATCAGCTTCAACTACGGGAGACTTCTCTGAATTTTTCATCCAGAAAGACGGGCTCAAAAAACTGGAATCTGGGGTTACCGTTTCCCAGTAGGGGCGGAAAGGGCTCTGCTGGTTCTCTACCATGGGATCCGATATTCTCAGCTGAAAATTTTTCAGAGATTTCTGAAATCTTGGAACGGAGACAGAGACGGGAGAGCCGATAAGAGTTTCCTTTCTCCCCGATTTTTCTTTGTTTGGAGCTTCGACGATTCAAATTCGAAAATAATATGACCGTTGGAAGCACTCGACCGACCGCTGCATCGGTACATTGTACCGTGGGATTTAATGGATCTTCGAGCGGCCAATCTCGACCGTCCAACCATGCAATCTACCACGGAATCAATAGCTTCCAGCAAACATGAATAGATTCGTTCCCTCACATCTTAAGTGATCATATGGTCCAATTATTGGAGGACATGTGGCTCAAATTGGTACCGCACTATCTTCTCATAGGGTGCAAGTGTTGTTCAAATCTTAAAGTTCGCCTTGCAAAGGAGATCTTTATAGATTTTTTTTCCTCTCTCTCTTGCTTGCTTTGTCAAGGATCTAACCTTCTCCTCTTTTCTTTTTTTTCTTTTTTTTTTTTTTTTAATGGGAAGGGAGGTAAAAACCACCCGATTTTTATTGAATGAGATCAAACAGAGGATAACCTGCTCCTCTTTCAACAACCTTTGCGATTCTGATAGCTGAGGGGACAACATCTTTGTAATCTAAATGGCGCTTACTCCTAGTTTGAAATAGAGTTGTTTGGACTTCTGAGCTCTGAGTAGGGGTGCAACATAGATAGATGGGGCTGGTTTGGGGGTTGAGTCATGCCCAACCCAACTAGACATAGGTTGATTTGGGTCAAGTTACATAAATGGTATTTTTAAGATAGCTGTGTAAATTTGGTGATATTCTTTTTTTGAAAAAATAGAAATTGGGTGAGATCTTCGACTTATGCTAACATTACTCTTAAAATAATCAACTCCATACAAATTTATTTAACTGTTTTGGCAGGTGATACTAATATGAATGGTTAATTAGACAATCTAATATGATAAACTGTTGGAATTTTATGGACACCATGTAGAAGATTAGACTACAAAAAATCATAGATCAATCCATAAAGATTAGAGTATAAATCAAACCATAATAGATCGAAGCATATCTTATGAGCCCTGAACAATCATTGATGATTGCTGCAGCAATACCTGTGGAAGAAAAAAGCACAAAGATAGGATAGATCTTTCTCTCCATCTCCTCCTTATGCATGTCCCCTTAATGGGATAGGTGCTTCCTAAGAATGTAAAGATCTTGATGCCCTATTATTTCTTTACAGGCAGATATATATATATATATAAGAGTAAAGTAGGGACCTAGCCTAGTTAGTAATGCTAATGGGTCTACTCATTATAGAGCCCATTAACCAAATTAGGCCTACACCAATACTCGCTACACCACATGACTAAGACAATATAGTCCAAAATAACTATATGATCACAAATCAATTATGAACTTCTTAATATTCATTCAGATGATAACTTAGCCCGTATTACTTAACAAATCAATTTAAAATCAGTCCATAATCAATAGAAGCCCACATTTATGAGAAATTCTCACAAAAACTGTAGGTTGCAAGAGCTATAAGAAATGACAGCATCCTTCTATCATTTCTATTTGATTAGAGTTGGCATGTGTCGTGCACATGATTAGTGTTATCCACTATGATGCGCATGAAAAAAAAATACAAAGACACAGGTGCTTTTGATCTTTCAAAATAGATTTTATTTTAAAATTTGATCATGATGAAGATTACACTTCTCTTACATCAAAGTTTCTATACTGAAAGGAGATGTGGTGATTCAGCTATGGTGGTCGGATGGATTCAGGATCAAGTGGGGAAGGCTGACACTCACCTGCTTCTGCATGATATTCAGAGGATCTCGAAGGAGTGTGCATCTCTAGTGGCCGGCATACCTACCAAAGGACGAACATAGCTGCATACTAGATTATCTTTTATATGGTGGAGATTCTGGAGAAGTTCTATAGATCGATCTGTCAGCTATTTCAATTATGCTTCGCAATATTTTATTTTCTAAATTTATTGAATGTATTCATATTGGATGTGTATGGCATATCCGTCATTCCAAAAAAAAAAAAAAAAGTGGAGACAATCAAATGGCGCCTTACACACGTTACTCCAGTGTTTTGATATAACTAGAGAAGAAATTGCTGCCTAGTGCCTTCCCATTACATCTGAAACATTAGAGCTTGCTCATAAATTGGAAGATTGGCGTGCCAAGCCTTACCAGGTTTGATGTGGATATGAAAAGGACGAGAAGCATAGCATCATAAAGTGATGGAAGAAGGGATGGACCCTTTCGGGTTCCCTCTGAGAGTGAGCTAGACAAAACAACTTCCTCCACCTTCTTCCCTCTTCCTCATTCCTCACCAATCCATTCCAATTCCCTCTCCAACAAAAAGAGAACATCTTCCTCCTAGCGCGTTGAGGAGAGGGAGGAGAGTTACAAGGTGAGAACCCCGTTAATGTTTCCTTTTGGGCCGGTGAAATGGATCCTTTTGTGCTGCAAACAGTCGGCGTATTGAAGTGGATCCTTTTGGGCTGGGGATAAAGGTGTGTCCATCCGGGTGCTGGAGATGAATTTTATTAAGATTTTTAGAAAGAGTAGCCTCAAAAGTTTCGATCTTTTTGCTCAGATCTCTGTGAAGTTCTGAGCTTTCCGAGTGTACGAGGAAAATGGAAAGGCGAGATTTTAGCTCTTCTGCAAATTTTCAGCATTTAATCATTTCGAGGAAGAGTAGGCTCGAAAGTTTTGATCTTTTTGCTCAAATCTCCGTAAAGTTTTAAACTTTATGAATTTTTAGCTCGGGACTTGAATTTTTCAGAATTTGATATCTGCCGTAAGATGTCATGCTTGCACTGAAAAAAGCTATTAATTTTTAAAATTCGGTTAATAGGAAATTGGATGATTCATTTGTATTTTTTAATACTTTTCTAGTATCTATTTGCGAACATCTGTTTTATCTATTTCTAAGACTTCTCTAGTATGATGCAAACATGAATTTTTTCTCTTGAAAAGTCTTGAGAGTTCTTTGCAACTAGAGATGTAACAGGAAAGAATCGAAGTCCCTCTTATAGGTTTTTTCTCCTTTACCCCATTCTACATGGTTATGTCTTGTTGAATGGAGCAGGCAAGGAGAAGGAACGCAAGGCTCTATAGAGACACTTTGAGCTCACCTATGGAAGAGTCATAGGAGAGGCGGAAATTGAAGCTGAACCTAACCACAGAAGCAAATTACAAGAGGACTCCTCCATGGAGGAAATCGAGGCTGCCGCTGCTTCGACCATGAAGGAGCGTAATTTGAGCTCACCATGGCGGGGGAATTCAAGAGGATTGCTCGATGTCTCTCGGCTGCTCTTCTTGCTGTTGGCTTCCTCAGGACTTGGACTAGGCTGCTCCACAAGAGAATGCTGTTGGAGGTGAGAAAGCTTCAGTCTTGCTGAATCTTTCAATATCGGATTATGAATTATTCATAGTTGTATCGCTGTGATTGCAGGGGGATTTGAATCTTATCTTCTGGGTCTTAACAGGAGGAGCTTTCAGCAGGCAGGGTGGACACAGAAGGGAATGCACCAGAGGAGCCTGGAGTTGGATGGCTGGACTTCTGTTTACTGTGTTTTGTTGGGTTTTCGGCCCTCCTTCCTCTCTTTGCTCCTTAAGAGCTATTCTTGTCTCTACTACTCTGATTGATATTTGTATTGCAAAACCATTGGATCTCTTCACATTAGAATATTTTGATTCACGACAGAGATCTGCGTCTTGTAAGCATAAGTTTTAAAAACTAGATTCTATATGGATCTCGGCCTACTGAACGTTCCAATTTCAATCTAACAAAGATAATTAAAACGAGGATCGCATGCCAATATAATGATCCTGCAAAGCTCTGTCATCTTAATCAACCAAATTTCAAATTTTAAATATATAAATAACCTAACACAAGGATAAGAATAACAGAAGTTAAGTACACATATTATATAAGGTAATTCTTTGACTCTTAAGATAAACAGGGAGAGAGAATACCACAGCCAAAAGCTCCTAAGGTTTTACTAATGGTTTGAAGGAAAAAAAAGTTGAGGGAACATATTTGTTTAGTCTAGTTCCAATTTTTTATTTAATTTTTTGAAAACAAAAACAATACCAAATAGATATAACAAAATGTATTAAAATAAGTAAAATAAAAACAAGTTGCACTTCCTCATTCTAAACTAAACCATGATTACATACAACATCCAATTGATAATAAAACTAAACCATGATTACATAGCAAAGTAGAAATCTTGCTTCATTCCGATCTACCAAAAGAACAAGACATTTGAGAATACAATAATAACAAAGCCCACACCGATCAGAAGGAAAGAAGGCAAAAAAAAAAGAAAAAAAAGAAGAGAGAGAGAGTGTGAGTACAGGAGGGAGAGGGGAGGAGAGAGAACATATGGGTCCTCAGAGGAAGCCCGTCTTCTGTAAGACAGCGTTCCGCACCCGCCGGAGATCCCTCCCTTTGAGGGTCCGCCCTACGCCCTCGAACACCGAGAACGTCATCACGTGCGACCTCGCCACGATCACGTGCGGCGGCACCATCTCCTCCTCCTCCTCCTCCTCCTCCTCTTCCAATCTTTCCTCTTCTCCGTTCTCCGCCTCCACCCTCCTTCCCCTTCTCCAAGTCGGCCACGCCGGCACGTTCACCGGTGCCGACCGGTGGAACCCCTTCCCCATCCCCATCCCTCCCCCGGCCTCCTCTTCCCCTGCCCTCCCAGCCGACACCGGAACCGGCACGGCCCCACGAGCCGCCGCAGCCGCCGCCGCCACCGGCCGCCTCTGCCGCACCAGGGGCAGGCTGTCCTCCGCTAGCGCCGCCGAAAGGCCGGACCTTTCCGGCACGAAGGGCCGGGTCTCGCTCCGTCGGTGGCGGTAGCTTTCGGACGGCGAGTAGGAAGGGGGGCCGGCGGCAGCGGGGGAGGAGAGGTCGGAGGCGGAGGAGAAGGAGGAGGACCAGACGACGTCGCTCTCATCGAACTCGAGGTTAGGGTAGGGGTCGGCATCGGGCTGCTCCAAGAGGCCGAGGAATCGGACGGAAGAAGACGAGGTTAGGTTGGTGTCGAGGTGTACGGTCGCCACCTCGCCCATCCCCCCTCCGTCGTCGCTTCCTCTCTCTCCCCTCCTTGTTAATGTTGCCAGGTCTCCCACGTCTCTTTTCTTTATACCCGACTGGGGGCTGGCGGAGTTGCATCTTATCGTGGTCGTGAGGAGCAACGGACCGCCACATCAGCTGGGGTTGCGAGAATCTTGAGAAAGCCGGTCGTGTGGGTGGAGAATCCGCTCGAGGAGTAGACAGGCTAAAACAGTATACAGGAAAAGGACACTTGGATTTGCTCCTCCTTTCTAACACCGGACAGCTACGCTCACAAGTGTGTGTTTTTTTTCTTTCAAGTGGATATCCCATACACATCACATACGAATGCATCCAAAAACAAAAAATAGTAAGTCTTAGAATGCACCGAGTACAAGGTCCATCACCATACATAAGTTAACTTATGTAGTGATTTTGTGCATGGAGACAAGATTCTCGCTCCAGCTTGGATCTGATGAATTGGATAGATCCATTTTTAACACTCAGCACCATCTGGGCTGTGCTTCAATCGGCAGTGGATGATTGAATAAGATTATTCAATCATCCATCAATGGTTGATACATGGACAGCAAGTGATTCAGCTAGACCCTTTAGTAATTGAAGAGGACTCTAGTATTAGGCAGTATGGTACAAGAACCCAAAAGTCACTCTCAGGATGAACAAGTTGTGTGCTTGAATTTTTGATCCTCTCCTGCTATTATTTCCTTCCCATCTACACAGGCGGGTCCCTTTAGCCAGGGATGGCTGATCCAGTGGACATATGTGGCTCTCTATCATGTGGTTCATATATCTCTAGGTTGGATTAAAATCATCTCTAGTTTGTCTTCCTGCACAGTATAGTTCATTCACCCCACTTCCATTCAGGTCTCCGTGATCAATTGTGATTGATTCTACCAATGCTGCGATCCTTTTCAGATATGTCAAATATCCGGTTGAGTCATTGACTAGAATCCACTGAAATGAATGGTTGGTGGCTCTTGTCGGTAGAAGCTACCGCTCGCTCACAAATCATCTCTGCATGGTGTCCCTCTGACTCGCCCATAAATAACCAATGGACCCTCGGCTTTGATGCGCCCAACCACACAGTCTCTTGATCATATAGTCATCATTGCACTCAAATGCTAAAAAAATTGGATGGATAATTTCGCTACTGGTTACTATTACTTTTTAGAAGATTCTCTTATATCTTGACAAAATAAGAAATAAATAATTATTCAAGCCAGTCATCTTAGTTGATCAGGGCCTAAATGTAATTAATTTTTTATTAACTTAATATATATATATATATATATATATATATATATATATATATATTAGAAGGGAATAGAGGGAATGTAATCCGCCAACGACCAATTGTTGTATTTTTTTTATAACGCTTGCAGTATAGGGCCGACAATCTTACGTTCAATCACGTATTTCTTAATTTCGCGGAGCAATGATGAAGCCAAGAAAAGCCGCATGATTGGACCGCGAGCAAGTGCCGGACGCCACCACTGGGAGCCATGGTGGGCCCATGGGTCCGACAACGGCAAATTATGAGGCCTCCCGAATGCTGCCATCTTTTCCTCCTTGCAACTTGCGTTTAATCTTTCTGGTGGGGCACACATGCATCAATCAATCAAACAAAGCTGTGACCAGAGACGGCGAACGACAGCCAAGAAAACAAATTATGGTGCAGAGAGTGTGGCTTTGTAGAGGACCAGCATCCAATCACAGGCCACCTTTCTCTTCCAACATCACAGCTGCTAGGATTAAAAACTCTGTGGGCGAGTGTTTGGGGATTCCTAAGGGCGCCGCTGAATCCAGACACGTCACTCTGGGACCCTGGAGGGGGAAAAGAGCTGAGATGCACGAACCTAGAGTTAAACTCAATGTTCCCCGCTCGGCTTCCTGTCCCTTGTGGCAGCCCGGAATGGTGGAAATAGGTGAGAGTGAGAGTCACGTGAACGTTAAGCTATTCACCTGTTGCCACCCATATCAGATCAGAGAAGGGACATAAAGCGGTGCTGAATGGCATTTTTTTTTGGTTGAATATTGCCTTTCAGAATCCCAGGTGGCTTGGAGCATAGTCTTCGAACGTGGCGATACTCGATCACTGGAAATAGAAGAAGCAGACGAGCAACATTGAAGCAGGATTACACATCGGGCGGCTACTGAAAGAGTATTGTGTTTTTGGTATGTATTTTGTAAGACAAACAGACAGGTCACCTTATTTACTACCCAATATTATAGAGATCTTTTGGACTCGGCATGCTTCTATTCCTCCACTACTGTATAGTCTTCTTTTCTTTTCATAGATTCAACTAGCTGTGCTCACAAGATGAGTGTGAATTGCCGATATACTTAAAAAAAAAAAAACAGCATTACGGCATTGTTTTGTTTTGTTTTCCACTTTCTTTTCTTTTTTTTTTTTTTAGGAGGAGGGGAGTGGGGATTGGCTGTTGATGAAAAGCAAGTTTTTCTTCTATGGTGTGGCTACACAGATTTGTTAATTTGTTACACAAAATCTTAGAGAGGCTTATGAGGGCTGATTCTTGTAAGATGTTTAATGTTAAGAATTGCCCAAAGATAATGAACAAAAGAAAATTTCGACGGACTACAATTATACCTCCTAATTTATCCTGGGGCTATCCAAATGAAGATATTTCATCAGTAATGCTACTGTCACAGTGTCACTAGCAAAAAGAAGTCATGGTCGCACAAAATAAGATGGCCCACGAAGACATCACTAAAAATTGCAGGGCATAAAGCTAGGCAAACTTTCTCAATTTTTTTGTGAAATAAATCATTATTTAGCTTTAATTCAATCAAATCCCCAAGCTGCTGCTGTATAAATATTCAATGATATGCTTACCACTATGTATTCCCCTTCATTCCTTCACCTATAATACAGCGGGAAAGTATACAAAATTACCGGTGCATCCAAAAACCATTGTAGAAGACATGCATGATCAAATATTCAAGCATCATTAAACCACCAAAATGGACACAAATCACTTGGCATCTCAGGTCTAGCTGATGCAAAACCGAAGAATCAACCAGTTATAATGCCTGCGAGAACATCACTCTTTCCTCTTGCAAAAATGGTGTAAACAAGCCGGATTGCATCTAACCATCCATCAAGAGACTCCCATGTGTCAGCAACCTGGTATCAGAATAGTTGCTACATATCAGTATTCACACTTGAATGAAAAAAAGATGATCTCCTTCACAAAACAATATGAAGGCCAGAGTTTGTGCTTGTTCAAGGGTGGCCCAGCCACTTCTAGCCCTAGAATGCACAAATTTTTATCCTTGAAACCATTTCAAGTGATATGACTGCTGAGGATTAAATGAGATTTAGCCAGATGGTCACAATCTTTTGTCAAATCCTAAATTTGGATCAGCAATAAATCTTATCCAGTAACCACATTAAATTTTTTATTAGGTATGAATTGAACCTTAGCAGATCATAACCTAATAATATATAGGGTCCTTAATTATTTAATAGTATAAAATCTGCGTTGTTGTGCATAAATTAAAGCAAAGCTACCAAAATATCATGCATACAAGTAGCAGATAAGTATGAGGTTATTGATCCTATGGTCATCAAATTCAGATCTGAATTGGACCATAACTATTCTCACATTCACACAAATGAGACTGCTTGTGAGTCGAATTGACCATGAATTCAACCATATCAGACACTTGCACAGAAATAAATGGAATTCAGTTCTCAGACATAAGAGAAACAAGGATGGTGGTTACATGAGGAGGACGAACAAAATGAGAATATATGAAACAAATTCATTATCTAAATGCTGAGAGCTTTTAGCAGCATTTGGAGGGAATTTCTTACCAGATATACAGATCCATGAATTGTATCTATAGAAAGGGTTGCACCTGGTGGCAGGGTTAGGTCTGCACATGCTGATACAGAGACAATATCTGGAATATCAACTTTAACTAGTGATTTATCATCATGTGCAGATCCTTGCAGCCTGGCAGAGGGGCTTTGTGACAATTGTTTGTCGCCCTTAGTGACCTGAAAGTTGGAATATAAGTGGCAGTCATTAGCACCAAATAAACATTTCTATAAAATATTTTCTAAATTACTGCCTCCTTATGAAATCATCAGATGCTGATATGCATGTATAAGGAAAGAACCTGTTGCCTGGAAACACAATGAAATAAGAGTTCCCAATATTTTGTGTTCATACAGAAGACTAGTAAATTATCTGCCAAAGTTCTCAGTCAAATTGACTACAAGCAACATCAAATTATAGGTGGATAAAGTCACAAATTACAGCACTTTTAGAATGATTAGCTCAATATCAGCAACAAAGCACAACACTTCCTCAATTAAGAAAAGTCATTAAGATAAGAAACATGACATGATTTCTTTCATGCTAAAAGACTAGGAGAATATGTAAAAACATATTTATAGTTAGTTGGCTGACTGAATTTCCTTCTTTTCTGCTTTTTTGACCATCTCCTAAAATTTCCACATACTGGCGGACCTGATCCATCTATTGGGTCACTTCTGCTTGGGTCTTTGTTTGTTCCAGAAACTAAAAAGGGTTTACAAAATTTAAAAAAGCTCATGATGTTTTGCTTGAGAAAATATTGATGTTACGCTGCATTAGCATATCCAGACATGCTAATGCATCAAAGCAAAGTAATGCATGTTAATGTTCATAGGCATAATGAGAACTGCAATTTTCAGTCATGATCTTCACTTTCCTGACAAGATGATGTATCATAGCAAATGTATCGCAGGATAAACACAATCTGAAATTGTAACTTCATATAAAGAGGGTCAATATGAAAGATATGACATATGCCTACCGATGGAAGAAACAACTGAACACATCTTCATGCTTTGCTTTATTCGAGAGGTATCTACTCCTTTCTTTACGTGTGCACAATTATTCAACAAAAAGCAGAAATTTTTCTATTAGTTTAGTTTTTACAGCAATCTTGCTTGACGAACAATTAGAAACTTTGACTTGGATTGCTTGAAGATTAAAAGAGCATTCTTCTGGCAGATGAGGCTATAGTCAATACTTGCAACCTTCTGCTACTGAATGAAGGTCCTGTGTTCAAACCCTGAGATACGTTTTCCTAAGTGTTTGACAGGAGTAGTTCTTCCATCATTTCTATGGTTTTCCCGTCATTTAGGGGAAGAAGCATTCTACTGCTATTTACTGGCAGTAGATAAGTGTTTTGTAAAAATATGTAAATTAATTAGGTGACTCTCAATCTTTCGCTAGAAAGATAATGAGTATCTATTTATTTTCATTAGAGATAATAGAAAAACTTGAATCACATGCAGAACCACTGATGTGATTTGCACTAATAATTCAACTCAGTTTTTTACATGTTATGAAGGGCAACTAAAATACATAAACATATATCATGAAACAGTGGCAGAGGCAAGAACTGACATGGGGGTATGTTATTTTAATTAAAAAATTGCAACTGAATAGCCTCGACTTCTGATATAACAAACAAACCAAGAAGAAAACATAAGAAAATAGACCTTTTTCTATGACTTATAACACAGTACCAGTAGCTTCCAATATAAAAAGAATTTGGGCAAGAACATCTACACAGATTCCATTGCCCTCAACAATCTGTTATTAAATTTAGAATAAAAAAGCAATCTAACCTGTTGAAGTCCTTCATGATTCAAAACAAACTGGGATCTTTCCCAATCTCTATGAGGTGCAATGGGGTTCTTCGCAGGTGGTGCAGTTAAATATCCCACTTTTAGGTAGGGCAGAGGTAGCTGTGAGGAAAACACATCATGATAAAAAAAAAGACATCAAAGACGGGCATAACTTGAACCATAATGGCTACACAAGAAATAAACATCTGATGCATCCCAAAATCTTCCAAACTAAATGGGAGACATAACAATATTACAACTTATTCAGGCTTTAGGACTTACTACAGGGTATGAACTGTGATGATTTTAAGTGTCACTAGAACTGGCAAATTGTGCAAATGAAAATATAATAAAAAAAATAAGGCTTGTTTTTTGGATCAAGGGTTGAAAATACTTGATTGGATAATCATATTAGTAGGCTTCTATAATACTAGATAGCAAATTCAGTAACAGGAATTTAGGACCCAGGCATGTAGATATGTCCGCACATAAAAAAAAACAGTCAACATCTCAAGCAGCCACAGTATACATTATATCTTGCAAATCCTTGAAGCTCCAAGTCTAGCTCAACCTTGGTCTGACTTATAGCAGATATAAAATTTCAAACATTAAAAAACATATTATAGTTTCATTTCCTCACCTGAAGACATGGCAATAATATTCGATTCTTTTTTTGGAAGCAGTGTGGGGCTAAGCCCCTCTAATTATTTCCAAGGAATACATACATACATCAATTGCAATCAGCCTGAGCACAACTCTCTTTGCATGCATGGGTTGGTCAGTCCACCGGTTGTCATTATCTCCCTCAAATACACTTACTCCAGCAATCCATTCAGCTGATTGCTTGCCTTCATGAAAGAAAGCTCTGTAATTATCAAGCACATTACCAATCTGAACCTCAGTACTATGCCAGCACCTTACCAGTACGGTATGGGTCAATACAGCAAACCTTGATCTTAGAAATATCCTAAGGTATCCTAGAAGTTTCTGGACATATCCTAGAAATATCCAGAAAGTATTTGGACACATTTGAGGAGCATCTAAATCCTATTTTAACCATAGAAAATTCAGGATACTTCTTGTCTATATGGGGCATGTATTGGATCTATATCAAGGCTGTAACCATATCCCATACTTATTGGGTATAGCCTTGGGTGTTTTTTTGCGGTATCAGAGCTTCCTAGCATGCAAGTATCAATGTGGAGGAATTAACACACGAATATTTAGTGCTACAAAAAAAAATAGATGAATGCAGCCATCTCTTGGGTGTTTTTGTCTAACTTTATTAAGCAGAAACTAAATGGTAATTATGCTATTATGTAGTAGTCAATTGAATAAGCAATGTATTAAGACTAGCATATAAATATGAATGCTTGAATAAGATAATTTCAAAAAGACAATAGCAGAATCCCTACTAACCATAGAACGAACTAGTCTCAAGGCACTGCGGTAAACCTGCATGGATGTAAACAAATGAAAATGAAGTCTAATATAATATTGGCAATTAGAATCTCTGCAACAACAAATTAGCTTTTCATAATATGGTCATAATCTTCAATTAGAAATTGCAAAAAGAAATTAGCTCAGAAATTTGTCGTACAAATGAAAATAACTTAAAGAGCACCTAGCTATAGTTATAGTTTCCATGATAAGTATTGATTTGTTTATAAAGAAACAGCACGGTTTTTCTCTTTTAGCAAATAGAAGGGCAAAAACACTACCCAATCATGAAATGCATGTTGTCCTCCAAGAACATGAACTTGCATAGTTACTACCAGCAAGAAGTAATATCAAGTTTAAAGAAAAGCTATGGTTTAAACACACTTGCTATATGAAACTAAAAAGTGTTTGAGTGACTGCATTGCTCCATTTTATAGCATAGCCATACACAAATAGTTGAGAGCAACTCACAGGAAGGAGAACAACCCTCTAAGTGGTGCAAGCACAGAGACTGTGCATAAACTCTACATGATACAGTCCATAAGAGATTTAAACATGAAAGATTGCATAAGTGGAGTGCATGCTTAACATATATATCAAGGAGAGGGAATAAACAATTAGACTTTCTCAAATACCCTCCAACAACTTGAGGTGGATACAACCAAACCCAAAAACAATGCAAAAAGACATTATCATCATATGAAACTGGCTATACAGAAAAGATCTAAGAAGGCTCTCTAGAAAAATAAAGCGGAATTTATGATCAGTGGTCAACCTAACATCAACCTCTAGAAGTTGCTGTCGAATTCCTTGAAGAGGCAAAATTATGCAAAATAGGGGAAGAAAACCTATATTAGCCAGCTGGCAAGTATAGAGATTTCCATTTTTGTTTGCAAGTTAAGCTCATGAAACTAAAGAGCAACCATCCAATGGGTTTACAAAGATCATGACATAAAACTTAAATGGGCAGAAGGAAAAAACCATTAACCATAAAAAATGGTGAGAAATATTCTTTAGAGAGTCAACGATCCGACTACACTAATAAAATATCATGAAATGATCAAATGAATTTGTGAAAAATCATAGATGCTAGCTTCTATATAGGACCAAAGCAAAAAAAAGTGGACCTTGTAGTTTCCACAACAACCAGAAGGTGAAGCAGTGAAAATCAAATCAGTTAAGCATTAAAATTCAATGGTCTTCAACCAAAAAAACAGAGATAGAGAAGATGTCAAACAACCTTCAAATTCCAAATTACAACAGAAAACTGCTCTTGAAACTCTTTTGAATAATAGAACAAAGTTCCACAGGTCGAAAAAGAATAAGAATCCTAAAACAGCCAAAACAAGAGGCTTTAAAAGAGAACAAAGAGTGTTGTACTGATTCCAGCCAGCTGGCTGGAAAAAAAACAACCAAGAAAATATGCAAGTGCTGAAATATTCACAAGAGCTGATCAAACGTGTCGGAAAATGTCTCAATAAATCAAATGATGATCTTTTTTAAGTAATTAAAGCAATGGACCAGCAAATCATTATCCATGGAACCCAAATAGTTGGGATAAGAATGGATGGTTATGTATGGACCGGCAATAAAAAAAACAGTATGATCCAAATGTCTCCAGCTATAGCTAGTCAGTTTGGTTAAAGTTCTTGCTAAGGTTTTATTTTAACAAAAAGATGCAGATACACTTCAAGATGGAACTTTAAGTCAAAATACATCTTCCAATAGCCCAAAAGCAAGCAGCAATAAAGAAACTGAAACTGGACGCGTTGATTGCTTTTCACCAGCAGAAGAGGGGGAAAATGAAAAATGGCCATCATTTGGACAATCAAACACCAAATTCACGGTCCTCAAGAGAGGACAAACTAAAGCTTTTATTGAAATCAAGGAAAATATATTCTAGTAGCCCAAAAGAGAGAAGTGATAGAGAAATTGAAATTGAACAAGTTGATCACTTTTCACCAGCATGAAGAGAAAAGACAGATGAACAATGGGCAACATATCAACAATCAAAGAACAAACTCAGATTCCTCAAGAGAGAACAAACTAAAGCCTTCCTTGAAATCAAGGACTTATCCAATGGCATGGCAGTAGACCGGAAAGAAAAAACAATTAACATGGTTTGGCAAACACACCAGTATGGTTCACCGTCTCAGTACCGGATCTTATACCAGTGCCACACTAGCACAGTGTCGGTACGGTATGGTATAAAATTTTTTGACGTACCGAGTGTCGGTATACTATCCGTACCAGATACCGGTATCGAGCTGGTACGGTACGGTATGCCCCGTACGGCATACCATGCACACCAGCTAAGGTAAAACATTGAGAACATCACATGACCCCATCAGTATCTAATCTTAAGTTCATGACAGTCCAGAAACAGAAATTGGATTAGATTAAATGCAACACATCCCATTAAAGGAATAAGCCAAATATATAGCTGAAACTCACTTGTAGAAAAATTCAACCAGTTCAATCTCATTCCGCAAGACATTAGGAACAAGGAAAAAGTTTAGTTTCTAAAAGGAATGCAAGAATAAAGCATTTGAAGGCAGAAGTGCCACCCCAGATATTCATGGAAAGTTCTGGGTGCAGCAACACCTGTGCACAATCGAGTACAACAGAAAATGGTCACAACCCTCTTAGTCACTCCGAGAATGGATCTTTGTACTTACACAAGTATAAAATGTTAAAGCTTGATATAAATTTGAAATTAACTCTTGAGGGGATACCTAAGTGTAAGTGTTAATACATCAGTTATCAATCGCACCTACTATCACAGATTCCCTCGAAGTGTTTGAGCTAGGCCCCCTATTTATTGCAGATAATATGAAATATACTTTGTTCACTAACTCATGCATTTGACAAGTCAACTTAGTGTAACAGTAAAAATGAAATGTTTATATTGCATAGATAGCCACCATGCATCAAGTTACTCTAAAAAGTGCTGTAGACATAAAAGGGGCACCTGGATGTGGCACTTTGTATTTGCATTCCGGTACCAGTAAGTGAAATAGGTACCTTATTCTTTTTTCACTATATTCAGACTTACCCTCTGTCTCCAAACCTATGAATACGACATGGATGTTCTTCCAAGAATACAGCAATCTTTGTCACCTTCAGAAAAGCCAAGAATACCTCCCATTGGCCTCATATTCACTTAATAGCCATGCCAGTAAAATGTGAAATTTCAGAGGTTTTCCTTAGGCTTAAACAAATTCTCTAAGATCTACTAAATAATTGAACCCACCACTAGTATAAGATTATATGTAAACTGCATATCTTCTTATTGCAATCTAAGAAATAGTCAGAATAATGGAGGAAATTTAAGATGAAGGAATGTTACCGAGTAATTTGGCTTCAGAGCATGAGCAGCTGCAATATAAATAGCTGATTGGCTGTACAGCTCGTTAGGAGAGACTTCTTTTGCTGGTCTCCCAGATCTTAAAGTGTCCTCTGCTAGCCCATACTGCAATATGACAGGCAGTACAAAGATCAGATCCATCTGTCATTAACTAACTCAGTTAAAAACAAAGAATGTTGCCCTTGTATTTCCATTGTGATAGTATATCAAAAAA
Organism: Phoenix dactylifera; assembly: GCF_051530095.1. NCBI lineage: Eukaryota > Viridiplantae > Streptophyta > Magnoliopsida > Arecales > Arecaceae > Phoenix > Phoenix dactylifera. Next base: position 32,538,745 of record NC_143195.1, read on the forward strand.
AAAGCAAGGGATTCTTACAAGGCAAGACACTGATATTTACTCAAAAGATCGTAATAGAACACTGGATACTAACCAGAACAGTCCCAAGATTGTAAATTGCTCGATGGAAATCAAATTGTAGTTGGATTGCAGCACGGAACTGCCAACATAGCATAAGTGATGCAATATTGAAAAATAAAGCAAGAAAATATGTTTATCAGAAACATACATAGAAAAAGGCAATTGCAGGTGAATATAATCAAGGTACGTAATTAGGTATCGTGCCTCAAGTTGATAATTTTACCTTACTTATCGCTGCTCTAACAATAGTCTGCTTCTCTCGAACAGGAACAATTGCACTGAGTTCCTGCATTGCTTGTATTTTAATTAAAAGTAATCTAAGTGATAACAAGATAATTCAGAAATTTCAGATAGTAAAAATGGAACCACTAACAAAATTGCTTCCAACCAAGAACTTAATAGATTTTGGAAGATAATGCATGCATACTAGAATATAACCATACCTGTAAAGCAAGACCCCAGTTGTTAAGTGCCTGCAATCAAAGAACAAGAGAATTAACATAAGGGTTCATCAGTTTTAATTTAGTAGTAATATTATTGTACACACTTAAATTATTATAAGTCAAACTTTTTGAAGAGAAATACCTGTACTAAAAAAATGATGGAGAAATAAAGTTAATCGAAAAGAAAAAAAATGCACCAAACGAAGAAGAAGCAAAGATCTTGTGCACAACTTTGAGCACTATACATGCAGAAGAACACAGTTTCTCCCAGTTGCCAACATATGGGTTGAACTATTCTAGAAAGACTAACTAAATGATGTCAGGAACTACAGGAATGAAAACTCACTTATCAATCCTATTGTCTGAATTCATGGAGCATGATTGCTGATACCAACAATGTTACCATGCTATAAAGTTTCAGCTGAAATATATCTGATTGTTTCAAGTACTGATATGAAACTTGCATGGGAACTAGTAAGAAATGTTTGTTTCATTTCACCAGAATGTATTAGGATTTAAGTATCAAAAAGTGTCGGTTTAGTTTTGCCTGCAACATACTGATCCTCACTATTTCTGTTGATAACTAGCAAGTAATGATTGAAGCCCACATGGACTTCATTAGTATGAATCAACTTCATGCACAACCAAGCAGAAAGGGATCAAAATGCAAAAAATGATATCCAAGTTCTCCACTTCCTTTCATTACCAAATAAATCAGTACCAAGTGGAATACTTCAGAAAACAAAGGAGATTTGCTGGATTAGAAGCTCCACGGAATGTAAGAAACTTAGAACTTTTGGGTGCATAATTTTTTTCTTAATCTACATTATTTGTTAACCAGATGCTTTATCTCCCTTCCTTGGTTCAAAGCTCCTTGCCATAGTTCAAATCAAGTATTGTTCAACGTGCCACCAAAAAAGCTTGTCTGCTCTGTTCATATTCTTAGTCCAACTTAGTCATGATGGGATCCTAGAAGCCAAAACTTAACTTGCTTGGGAAGCCTTCTTATCACATGGAATACAAGCATTTTGGCCACTTGTAGGAAAAAATTGGTTAATAGAAATGTTATATTCTGACTCCACTCCTTCAGTGAAGCTCACAGGCTACTAATGGGTTTACATAGTAAAATGTGATGCATATGAGTGTGGAAATACAATGCTTGATTGTTCACAAGCATTTTGCTCAAGCACACAGAATTTCCTACAAAACTCTAGCAAAGCAAATTCCATTCATATTATTTTGACATATATTACCCATGGGAGAACTTCAGCATTGGCTAAAATGTTCAAATTCTACTCCAAGACAAAATGTTCAAATTCTACTCAAGGACGAACTCCAGGACAAAATGGAAAGTTTACTAGGATTACAGACAGCACAGGCCAGGACGGAAGTTTATATAAGTTTTAGAAGGATATACATGATTCAAGAATGCACAAAGATAAGTACCGCATTTTTTAGCCCCACTGGAGGTTTTGTTATGGAAAATTGCAATATCTTTTTTATTTTTATTTTTTGTCATCCATTAAATTTCTAGAGTCATTATCCCAATTAGATGCTAAACAAGATCTACTAATTACCAGGCACAAATAATTTGATGGTTTGGATGTCCTGCTGAATAATGTCTACAATACAAATATCAGGTCCTTGACTGCATGATTGTCGAATCTCATAAGTGGCATGAAAAGAAACATTCATAAAATGAACCTAGATAAGCATGGCACTTGTACTGAAACACAGAAAACATTAAATATTTCAAGTTTCAATAGATCTTGGAACAACTTCAATATCTGGTAACCTATCTTCTATGCACAACGTCATGCATAAGATTGGCATATGCAGTGATGAATAGTTCATATGCATTTACGTCTTTGATAAAGAGTTTTGATATAAACTTGTCAACTATTAAACTCAGCTTGTTCACCCAGAAGGATTTAAGATTATTTTCTTGGATAAATAAGATTACACCACTAAATGCAATGACAAACTTCAGAGACAAACTCTGCTCATAAGCGTTGTCTCCATCAAATAGTAGTAACGAGAATATAGTTAAATTTTACATATACCAGGTATAATAGCTTGCCATGGAAAGAAAAACATAGTACAAACAGAGACAGGAAAATGCAAATCAAATAATACAATTGAGAATAACAATGCAAGGATGACAGGTGACTGCATATAGCATACCTGAGGACTGTTCCAGTTGAGTTGAACAGCCTTTTCGTAGTTTTTTGTTGCCTGCATCCGAAAATTCAGATGTTAGTAATGAAATTGAAAGACTATGACACTATGCATCTAAGAAGTATCCTCTGGAATCTGGATAGATGTGTCAGGCTGAACAACAATAAAGAAATAGTTACCAACGCAATGTCATAAAATTATAAACTTGCAGTATTCATCATCTCATAGCATAATAATGGACTGGATAAGTAACATCTGACTGAATGATCAGAAATTCTGAACAACTAATGTCCTAGAAATTATATGTTAATTGCCAGAGATTGAGCAAGGATCTAAGCACTATTCCATATCATACTGTATTGGATGATATATACCATTTTGATAACATTGTATTTTCCTCATCATAATTTGAGCAGGATCTCGATTAAGTTATGGACAAAAGCTACATAATTGTTCAATTTTTTAATGGAAACCACAGTCCCACGGTCCCACCGGTTCTTGATCCATTTGCATCGACAAATTACAAAAAGGTCTGGGTCATGATATTTTATAAATAGGTTTATAAAAAATATCATCAGAAAAGATGATTGTGATATTGCATTGAAACATGACATAATGACACTTTGTGAAATTAGAAAGGCAACAATAGTAACATTAGTCAGTAAGAAAAGCCTATGGCCAACTTATGACTATCATGATTATGTCATCCAGAAGGAACATATACATCGCAAGGTTGAAAAGTGTTTACTATCAGCAATTAAATAACCAAAATGCTAATGGTACAAAATTTAAAATGTCAATAAGGTTCAACCTGTTTCCACAGTTCCTCAGCTTCCTTTGTGCGACCACGCATTTTAGCCCGGTCAGAGATAGCAATGGCCCAATTGTAATATGCCTGATGAAAGAATAATGATTTAGCAAAACACGAAAAGCTGGTAAGCAACCTGAACAGATCATATGCAAAGGTCAACGTATACAAAGAAATGTAGACTAAGAAATAAGGCCAGTCACCATCTAGATCTGTGCTTGTTTTGAATTTATAATACATTTAAACCAATGATTGTACCAGTAACAAGACAGAGCAACTCAAAAGCAACGAGTTACACTAGTAGGATAGGATACTACATAGATAAGTTCAACTTGGATGTTAGCCTGTGCGGAGAGAGGAACCTAAAAGGAACTTAACTTGCATGATATGACATTTTAGCAGTGCAGAACAACTCAAAAGCAACAAGTTATACTAGTAGGATAAGATATTAAATAGATAAGTTCAGCTAGGACATTAACATGCCCAGACAGGGGAACCTAAGAGGAACTTGACTTGCATGATGTGACATTTTTCTCCCTGATGATACATCCAAGCATACGAGAAGGACTGCAGCTATGAAACATTTTATTCTTCCTCTGAAAATTCCCTAATCTAAAGAAAAGACATTCTTATATAAGAACTCTCGAAGCTGAAGATAGATACAGACACAACCCTTTAATAAAATGTGACACATAGTTTATTGAAAGCATGAACAACCTCACTTGGAAACAAGGAAAGTGCAATATTAGCAGTCATCACATTGTAAACTTTTTCCACACCTACATAAAGACCACCAGATTATCTGTCACGGTAGTCAATCATATGTTTTTCTCCAAGCTGTATAAAACATAAGCACATTCCTTTCTTCTCACCAAGTCTTTCCATTACTTGCCTAACACAAGATGTTACTAATAGAGTATGTTTGAAAAAGCACAGTCTCAGTCGCTCGTGAACTTAACATACCGACTATAAGATGTCAGAGATATGTGCAGGCTTGTGATGTTAAATGTTTTGCCATGGCCTGTATATATGTAAATCTGTCTGTACACTTACACATACAGGGACAGCCTTAATATTCTATTCACCTTTTAAATGACCATAAGTATATGGAAGTCTAATGGTGCAAGCTGGAGTTGCAGTTTATGACAAATTAATGATAAATATTTTATTGCAACAACATCTTGAATCAACAGGAGAAGGCAAATATTTCAAGAAACTTGAATATATAATCTGCTAGTGAAGTCAGGCAAATTTTTAGAAATGGGACTATAACAATAAAGTGGACTGAGATACTTACATCATGAAGTGTAGGGCAAAGCCGTATAGCTTCTTCATACTTTTTACAAGCCTCCTCAAGTAAAGCATCTTTAGAAGGAGAACTGGAATCCGGATTGACATTGTCTGCACTCTCCTGCATTGATATAGAATGACAAATAAAGAGTATACTTACAAATTACATCTATTTAAAGAAATAACAATGCATTCATCATTTCTAATCTTAGCAATTGCTAATAATGACAATCACAATAATAATAAGGCTAAGTGACCTAGGATTTCTTATTTAAAGTTAATGGTGCAGAGATTTGCTTAGAGTAACATCCTTCAATTCCCATTTTAATCTATTACAACTATATAACAGTTGCTAGTGACAGGTATACTATCCATTCACATTTGTGCTTAATTAGTAATAGAGCATTGAATATGAAATATCAAATATAGTGCTTTGTATGATATTAGAACTTTATGCTTGCTAATTATTGCACTAAAGCCTGCAAAGAATAATGCACAATGTTATCGAAACCAAAGCTCCTCCTATGAAGAAACAGGACTGCAGTATAAGATCCAACCTTACCCACTTGTGTCGGTGATGGGGAATCTTTTGTTAAATGGAAAGAGATTTTCAAAGCCAAAGAAAAAAGAATTAAGGTTCATCAATGGAACATTGTCTAAGTGACAAAGAGCAACATACATATGAATGGTGTTACTAGGCTTGCCCATTCATTTGCAGGTATCTCATGTTTCACTGATGCAGACAATCATTAGTTGATTAGTATCTCAACATCCAGATTTTGTAGGTTATAATTTAATTACCTAGCTTCACCATCCACTAGCGAAAAAAATTGTACAAACTTAGAGCAGTATGATCCTGAAATCTATAGCTCAGAAGTTGTTAGTAAAAGAAAGATTAAACTTAGGCATTTTCAACAGGTATTATATAAGTATTCATAATAGATCTGATTGAACAGAGCTTAAGGAATCCATTGGACTATAGAATGAAATTGGTGGCACATCAAGCAACTAAGGCATGGGAACTTTTTTCAAATAAAATGGGAGAAAAATGATTTGAAAGATTGAACAGCAAAATAAGACCATGCTCACGAACTAGTTAGTAGTGGTTCAGTTTGCTGATACTTGTTAATCAATACTTATTTGCACATTCAACTAAAGTTAGAATATGTATCTTATGATAGATAGAGTATCCTTTGTATACATCATACAATATACGTCCTGCATGCTCTCTCTTTTTTGTGATATCTGCATGATAGATTGAAGTTTGCATGCTTAATACCCATTTAATTTCTATGCCTACAAATGACAAAACAGTATGGCATATGCTAATATGTAGAGTAAGTAGCTACATGCACATGTCCCAACAAACTTGTTCAACATGTCATAAGCAAGTAGGTTGTCAAAAAGGCTAATATGGGGCAAAGCTTAATGGTTATGGTTATGTTTCTGGTTCTGGTTATGGTTATGGTTATACATGTAAGAAGAAAGGCTTGTGTGTGTGTTTTAATCAGTCACGTCATTTCCCATCATAATATACCCAAGAATACCTTCAAGTACCATAATGAAACCTACAAATAATACTAGCACTATGCATTCATCAATTATTACTGAAACTTATAAGTACTGCATATGGAGAATTTAAGCAATCAGAAGTTCAGAACCATACCTGGAGTACTAGTGCCCAATTGTAAAATGCGTCATGGTCTTTTGGGTTTCTCTCAATGCCACTAGCATACCTACCAATAAGGGGATCGGTGAGAAACTAAATTCAAGCATCAAAATGAACATTCCATTTAAGACAAGACATGCTGTCCGTAAATTTGGTAGGCTTAGACCATGATAAGAATGAAACTTAAAGGACACTTGTACAGGAATCACTTTAAAAGGATACTGGATGCTAGAACTTCAACAACAAAATGATAGAATAATAATGAAATATACCTTTTAGCAGCAAAAGCAAGAATTCGTTGGCGATTGCGACCTTCCTCATCCACCCCAGTGACATTATTGATCAAATCCATGGCAACATCATTCTGGCCTAAATAATGTTGTTGTAAGCCATCTTGGCTGAAATGTAATAAGAATGGAAATTGTGAGGAAACTGTAAATCTATCACCCTTTTCCCATGGATTTTTTCATATGATGCAGGATATGAGGCAAACAAGCCTCTAATTGTAATCCATATTAAGAAAAAACAGGATATAATAAATCCCTGAGAGCAGGAAAACATGTGAGCGAACATGATCAAGAGGATAACATGATAAAGAATAGGTGTTGAACAAGCCGCCCCCCCCCCCCCCCCCCAACCCACCCCCCACCCCCCAAAAAAAAGGAAAAAAAAGATCATTAAGGCGACCCTGAAGTACTCCAGTGTCATGGAAATTGCACTTAAGGGAAATGCACATTTCTACACATAATAGATGACATAGAAGAATTTTTTAACAGAAAGTTGACAGGTAAAGAATTAAAAACAAATGGATATGCATGATTTATTAGCAAACAAGCGCTCTCCCGTTAAAGGGAAACACAAGAGCTCAAACACCCCTAACCTGATGGCACCGATAAACTCACTCAACATGCGATGTGCTCGCTAGAAATTTTGTCATTGATGATCTTAATGCAATCGATGTTAAAGATTGTTTATCAAGAAGATGGCCTTGTGTGAAAGAAAAATATATAACTATTACCCGATCCATGTGATTTGAGTAGATCAGTTGTCAAAAGCAGAACTTGAAATGCTTGTGAAGAAGGTTAATGATGTTGTTTATTAACAGTTTTTCGGGCTTAGCCCTCAACTTTTTGTATAGAATGACTTAAGAATGCTGACATGAATCTCCTTTCGCTGGTATGAAAGCCATTATGAGCTCAACTTCTATGGTTTATGATATGTTTGAATCCCAAACAGCGTGCTAAATCAATATACGATGGATCAGTCTTTATTACAGGCATGCATAAACACTTGGAAAATAAGAAGACAGCTGAAAGGGTCAAGAGTCTTAATGCAAAAGCTAAGGTTATTCAAACTGATCAAGATATCCTAACAATCTCCATGAATGCAGTCACTGGACTTGATGCACCCTGAATTATAAGGTTCAAGAAGCACACGAAATAATCGACAGCAAATGAAATTAGAAGTCAATGCATGATAACGAACAAACAAACAGCTCCCAGTTGTAGTGGTAATACGAGCAAAGCTGATCGTTGAAACTTTAACCAATTTTTTTATTCATCAATAATGAATCAAGAATCGATACATTCTGCCTTCTATTTATGGACATAATTCATTACTCCGCATAAAAGTTGACCTCGAAATTGCCCAACACAGACCCAAAGCGGTCTTTTTACTCAAATATCACCAGCTAAATTTCAGGCGGGCAGCAAAGGCTATAAGCATCAATTCAGTGCTCGATAATCCATAAATTTCCTCAAAAATAACCAAAAAATAAAATTATATCTATAAGATCTACCTTTCCGAGCTTAACAAGCTGAAAAGGCGAATGAGAAATAAGAAGAAGAGCAACCTGTATGAAGAGCTCGCCGCAGTGGTGTCCTCCTTTGCATCTCTAACGTTGGATCCGGATCTCTCCTTTCCCGCCGGCCCCTTTTCCTCCTCCTTTAGATCATTCAGAAGCTCCCTCATCGTAAACGTCGGGCTTCCCTCGCCGTTCAGGGGTTGGGCTTTGCCAGGCGACGGAGGCTCTTTTTCCGCTCCTTCCGACACGATTGCGCTCTCCCCGGCCTCTCCCGCGGGCTCGATCCCGCTCTCGTTGGCTTCCGCCTCGGTTCCGTTCGGGAGCTCCGGCGCCTCGCCGGTCTTGGGTTCCGTCTCCTCGTCGGGCTTGATCCCGCTCTCGTTGGCTTCCGCCTCGGTTCCGTTCGGGAGCCCCGGCGCCTCGCCGGTCTCGGGTTCCGTCTCCTCGCGGGGCTTGGGAGCGGTCTCCTCCATGGCCAATATCGAAGAATTAGGGTTTTCTTCCGTGGAACAGAGGAAGAAGATCCGGCTGCAGCGAGGAGGGTATAGATTCTAATGTTTTTCCAAAAAAAAATTTCTCGTGCTGAAGAGACGACACGCTCCTCGGCATCGAGGAAAGAGGAGAAATATGGGCTTATATTGGGATCATTAGAATCGCCTCCGCGAGATGGAAGAGGAACTCTGATTGGGATCCCAAACTGGGAAGCAGACAAAGAAAGGGGTAGAAGCGAAGCAAACTTGGCGACTCAGAAATTCTGGAATGGACGGGCCGTACTTTAATTTTGGGCCGGGGACCAAACAATTGCCTTTTTTTTTTTCTTTTTTTTTTTCTGAACCGGCTTCTCACTGCACTCGTCAGCGGGAGAGCCCAAAGCAACCACAGAACAATACACAATCTAATGCCTCCATTACATGATCGCAAATACCCCAAAATATAGATCCAAATGATGGGCTACATAGGAGGCGACCCAGTCTGCAGCACCATTCGCCTCTCGAAAGACATGCGAAGCCCGAAATACCTCTAACTCCTCCCCCATACTCCAAATGTCTCGGAGTAGCGGGTGCAGGTCCAGCCTAATTTGCCGGCACCGAATCCATTCAACCACTGTGGATGAGTCACCCTCTAAGAATATCCATTGAACACCCAGGTGTACTCCAACATAGCTGAGACTCTCCCATGCCGCGTGCAGCTCCACTACAGGAACAGATCCGTCAAAAGTGTGCCGACCTCCGGCCATGATCAATTTAGAATCATGGTCTTAGATCCCAAAACCCACACCATATCTGCTACCACTGGCCGATACACTGTCGTCGAAATTTACCTGGAGAAAGTTAGAGGATGGGGGTTCCCAGGATACCATCAGTATCATCGTATACCTAGGTGCTGAAAGAGCTAAAGAGGAACCCCAGATGTCCCTATCATCTCCAGGTGTAATGTCAGCTGCAGCGCTTGCCAACTCAATTGCACGTGCAAGAGCCCTACAAACCACAGATCTCGAATAAAACCCCCTTCCTTCAAAGATTCTCGCATTCCTGTCCAGCTAAATATGATATGCTACATAAGCCCATACTGCTGCCCTATCCACCGTGTCAAATCTCCGAGCTGAGTCCCTCAACTCGCTTAGAAAGATCTCAGTAAAGATGAATGTCAGCCGGTGGGTCAATACGAGGCCCCACACCTGAAGTGCCCGCGGGCATGTAAAGAGAACGTGACGGATGGTCTCCTTCTCCCCGGGCATCCCTCACAATCAGCCGGTACTGGGATCCTCCTCTCAGCTAAGATCCCTCTGGTAGGAAGAATGTCCCATGCCACCCTCCACAGAAACAAAGCCACACGTGGGCGGACTCCTAGTCACCAAATCCAACTCTCCAGTTGTCTCGTAGGCCCTGGGTCCACTATGGTCTGGAGATCACGGACTGTAACTCTCACCCTCCCAGTCGATCTCCACACCCTCATGTTCGCCAACCCCTCCAGGGGTAGGGGTGTAGTCAACACCCTCTCAGCTAGATCATTGCCAAAGAGGCGATGGGTCCGATCAGCATCCCATCTAGACTTTCCTGGAACTAATAAGTCGCTAACTCTACTCCCAGCCGTCGCACCCGAGTCGAACATGGTGGGCCATCTGGATAGCGACAATCCTGCCAACCAACTATCCTCGACAACATCAATACTACATCCGTCCCCCACTGCCTAGGAGATGCAAGGAAGAATCTGAGGAGCTCGAGCACACATCTCCCGCCAGATGTAAGAGCACTGACTCCCTAGTCGGAATGAGTCTCCAACACACCGCTCTCTATACTTTGCCAATTGTGCGGCTAAGATGTATGCAGGCAAACTTTTAAAGAACCAAAAAATATATTTTAGCCTTTCAAAAAGTACTTTTAAATAAAATAAAAATATTTGATAAAAATTTTAGAAAACTGTTTTTAGCTTTCTAAAAAAGCTAAAACAGTTTTTTGGAAGATGAATTTATATATATACATACATAAAGAGAGAGTTTGAAGAGAAAAGGGAGAGACGAGTTTGATGTGCATAGGTTTTAATAGGGACAAGCAGAAAATTTTGTGTAAAGTTGAGTTATTTAGCTACAGAACAAATTAATTTAGGGTTAGCTTTAACATTTTTTTCAGAGAAAAAAGAGATGAGATTCACCGCATTGCAATAATTATTCAACTCTAGATTTTTAGAAAGCACTATCCAAAGATCAAATCTAAAATCTTTAATTGCATAGTGATGTAGCTACTAAGTCAAGTTTCAATTTTATAATTCATAGAAAAGTTGGTTTTGGGCTAGGATAAGGAGCTCCTTGTTTATATATATATATATATATATATATACACACACACATAGGCCATCATAGGCTATTTTAAAATATTAAAAATATCGCCCTTTAAAAAATATTTAATATATATAGAGTATCTATTTTAATATATATATTTTAAATCTAAGATCTGGTGGAAAGTGAATTCTGAATCATTGAATATTTGACATCAAAAGTCACTGAAGTTGTGGAATGACTTCACCATGCTAGCGAGTTGTAGTATCTAGGCAGTACAGCTTTATTTTTGATGCCATATTCTTTCATTTACATAGTAGACTGGATATCTAGAAATTTGAACTGTTCAGATATTGAAGATATCAAAACAACCAAAGGAAGATAGCTGCATTTATCGTAAACATGCACATATATGCTCATTGTGCACCTGTGTGAGGACTTATGCCTATCATTCTCACGTTTCAGGCCACCGTATTTGATTTGTATAGCTTCAGCAGGAATATACCTGAGAAGAAGAGAAATATCCGTTAGGATTCGATGAAATTGTTTTTGTAGATAAGAGTAAGTCTGGGAAGCAAAATAACAAAAAGGTTTACCTGAGATGACTCTACGTGACTTTTGCTGGACGAGCAAAGACAAACTTGCTGTTGGGTCTTTGGTTTAAGAAAGGAGAGAGTAGAGCGTTGAATGCACAGAACCAGAAGGGAAACATTGATGGATATATATCTACAGTCAGAAAGTAAAACAAATTGGACTGTTTTCTTAGAAATTCGAACAAAATTAAACTAATAAACATAATTATCATTATCATAAGTAAAAATGCAATTCCAGACACATGTATGTATGTATGTATGTGTATGCGTGTGTAGAGAGAGAGAGAGAGAGTGAGAGAGAGAGAGAAAGAAGTGTGGAAAGAGTGGAGCAATAAGTGGATTAGGATGCTATGAAGCAATATTGGAGATATAAGGAAGAAGGGAGAGATGTGGCTTTGTTTGATATAGATTGTGTTGAAGGGCACAAAACAGGTCAATAACTGATGTAAAACAAAATATAAGCTAGGAGAATCCTAGTGAACTGTTTTAAGATTAACAAGCAAGAGCTTCTCATGAGACAGATTTTTTTTCCAAGGATTGGGTGGGGATTCCTTAGACATTTTGATTCAGTTAATCAAACCACTCCTCAAAACATCTTGAAAGCATGTTCTGTTGCCGTTTGAAATGATGATGAGGTACCCTGCTTATCTTTGTTCAACAAGGGGAGCAGAAATCATCATAGGCCATCTGTCTATTGATTCCAATCTTTCTTCGTCGAACTCAGATATCTACAACCACTAAGCAAAATTGACAGCCCTTGTCATGGAGGTTCACTCCATAAAATATTTGGCATAAGAAAGCCAAGGGTTTTCCACATCTTGGGTCGCCACTATAACAAACTGAACTTCTATGAAAAGACATGGAAGGAAAGCCCTGGAAGAATAATGAGTTTTTGTAGGTCAAATATAGTATAAATCAACTTATAGTATGTCAAAGTTCCACAATATTTAAATCCCAGCCAATATCATCCTATCTCTATGCTCAGCGAGTGCTGCGGTCAAGTTCAGTTCTACTTAAGAATGACTTAGCCATTGTGATTGGATAAATTCAAGGTGGCACCGGCGGTGGTGGCAAGAGTTATCTCTTGCTTCAGAATATTTGGGCCATGACGAGTGACAATGTGACCTTTCAGACTAAACATATATTCAGTGTGGCAAATGGGGTTACATACTGAATGATTTTGTATGTGGCCAGTCACTCCGAAGATACTCTATAGGTTGGAAAAGAGGAGATATCTAGAACACTCCAGTATTTGCTATTTTCCTATTCGTACTAAAATTAAAATTATATGGATTATCCATTTTAAAATATATATATATATATCATCCCATCGCTTTTTTATTCACCGCAGCGTAGAAATAATATCCTGCACCATATGAGCCATGCCGGAATTTATTCCTACAGGTTTTATTCATCTTGTATTTATCTCGCGGTCCATAAAAAATATATCTCGATGATCAGCGTAGCGTACGGCTATGATGATGCATGAGGTGCAGAAGATACCATTTACCGCATCCACGTGTTAAGAAATGAGCATTAACTCCGCCAGTAATTTTGCCAAGAAATAAAAGACAACCCGGTAATTCCAAGTGCATATCCCATCCATTTTGATCGAGCCTCCAAACGGTAACAAATGACGGCAATATTTATGACAACTCCACGTGCGAATTCACTGAACCGCGTAACGGGCCGTACCCGGACAAATATAAAATATAAAAAATACCTTATAATAATTATTTCTATTTAGTTAGAGGCCGGGTGAGGTGAGGGAGGTAGGTGGAGAAGCGAATAAAGGTTCTGTCTTTTCTGGTCTCCGTCCCCCTCGCTCAGTGGTAAATTCTCTCTTGTCCTCCGATTTTCTCCTAAAAATTAGTGATTCCATCTATAATTCATCGGTTTGAGATCTAAGATCGTGGTTCTTGAAGCAGCCGATGGCCGCCGATCCCAAAACCTACAACTTCGATGAAGTCGCCAAGCACAACGTGACCAAAGATTGCTGGCTCATCATCTCCGGAAAGGTCTCTCTGTTCTTGGTCATCTACATTTTTTCACCTTTTTCAGTTTCAATTTTTAGATAGATCTTGCCTTCAGATACCGTTGTTTTTTCCCGTGCTTTGTTTATTTAATTTGGTAGTAGATTTGCATGCATAAGCTTTGATCAGGTTCACTGTGATGATTTCTGTGTGGTGATAGGGGAGAAGCGAGGTTCCTTTGGGACTTGAATCGGTCGAAGTAGGGTTTTTGATGAGGATTTTGGAGGGGTTCTTTTATTGACCATTGATTAATTGTGATTAAGGGTTTTTTTTGGCCCCTTCTTTTAATTTGGATTTAAGCCTTCTGAATGGAGCTTCTTGAATTTATTTGTTCTGATGTCGAGACTGGTTTTTAAAGAAACCTGGGTATGACTGATGATAGGTTAAACTGCTTCGATTTCTTTTGCCATTGCTGTTTTGATCTCAAATCTGTTCTTCTTCTTGGAAACTTCCACTTATGGTTTCCAGGACCCAGGGTTGACTGGTGAAACTGAAAAATTGGGATCTGATTATCGAGTGGTTGATTGTTTCTCTTATATATTTAGAAGGTTTGATACTTTCTATGTTGTCTGTATAAAATCTTGAAGTTTTATCATATTTTGGCATTGAAAACTAGACGGTGATTGTTGGTGGAACGGGGATCAACTCAAGAATGTTATGGAATCATGCACATATAGATATAGGACCATAGGGAGTTTGGGAGGACCGGTCGCCAGAAGATCATTAGACTGGAATGAAAATAAAGTTAGAGCTACTTTATGATCAACCTTCAATAATATAATATATAATACTAGATCTTGAATGTAGTTTTCTTTGTGGTAGGAAGTTTCCTGCCTGATTAGATTTGTATGAATGGTTTCTGATCGGGTGCTTAGTGTTATCCACTCTTATCCTTCTTCATGTTTCTGAAAAGTGAAAAAAACCCTAATATGGTCGACTAGAAAAGAATGTTGGATATAGTGATATTCCTTTTTCTGCATGTTGAAATAGTTGGATAAGATAAATGTTAAATTGGATGTGTTAAGGGACTCAACTGTATTCGCATGGATTTTTACCCTGTCCTAGAGAATTTTTCTTGTTTTGTCCCACAAGCATCACAGCTAGATGTGTGGAGTAAGCCTTAAGATTGCAGTTCTCGTTCATGATTTTTTCATTCACCTATCTTTGAAGTTTCAAGAATCCTAACAGCTGAATATGATATTAAAGGCAAGTGTACATGACTATATGTAACCCAATTCCATATTTATCCTAGAAAGCAACAATACATAAGATGGCGGCAGGACATCTACAAGCATCACATAGCATGCTTCTGTAAGAAGACCTTATCCACTTTTGATGAACACCTCAATCATCAAAGTTTCATTGAACACAATCAGCATTTACATCTTAACTTTCAATGGCTCCATCAATACTATCTCTTCTCCTTTACAATGATATGCTTTCCTAGTAGGCACTAGTTAGTATTTACTATTCTTTCTTTTATAGTTGATGTTGTCATGGAATAGTGCTATTTTTGATTGAATCATTTTGGCTTTTTTTTTTAAAAAAATGTAGTGGGTTGCCTTTTGTAGGTTGTAGTTTTCTTCTTTCTTTCTTTCTTTCTTTTTTAATTTTGTGGTTTGTGTGCCTTAAGATCTGAAGTTTCTCATCAGCATCCCAAGTATGGAAGATTGAATCTTTTCATTAAAGAACAGGACAATTTTACCGCAACATTTCATTTCTTGGGGGGTTCATATGAAAGTAACCGGAGAGCCTGACTTTTGGGAAGTCAAGTAGAAATTGGTTGTGGATTTGTATGTCATGCATAGAGTAGAGAATCCTTTCTATCAGAAAGGTATACTGTCACAAAGGGAACTCCTTTCAACCATTTATTGCTCATTCATCTGATCCATTCATTCATTCTCTTCTAGACTCTAAGTTGGTTTGTTTCGTTGTCCTATGCATGCATAAACTGGTGCATAGTGCATGATATGCCCATATATGCAGATATACTTGCGTAATCATCAAAATAGATGTCAAGTTCTATTTCATTAATTTTAGTTGCACATGACTGTACCATATCAACTGGTTTTTTCAATATTTATCCAATTATCAATGCAACAATTGAGCTTCTTTTATGCAATCATTTCCAACCTTATCCTTTTTTGCAAATAAATATCTTAATCTCCTTACTTCTACTATGCTCATTATGCACTTAAATCTTCATTCACTTCAAGATTCCGATCTGAATGAAAATTGCGTTCTTTGTGTTGTGTAGCCGAGCATTTTTTTTCTTTGTAATTTTTCAGAATTTATAAAAGAGCCAAATTTAACTTTTTCATGGAAAGTCTGCTTTGAACTTTACTTGACCATTATGCCCCTGTCATCAGATGAATGCACACATATTTATCTTAGTTGATGCCACCATATTTGATATTTCTAAGGTTGTGGATTAGTTCTTTGTGAAGTGAAAGTTAAGTTTCACCATAGTGCAGCCTGCAATATATGGCAGGCTTTGAGATTTCTAGTGTCCCATGGAACCTTTTCACTATAATGCTTATTACATGGTGGCTAATGTGGATCTCAAAGTCCACCATGTATTACACTAGGGGAAACTCAGTTTCTTCTTTGTAGTGGACCTCAGTTGCACTTACTGGTGGATGCACATACAATACAAGTTCATCCACACAAAATGTTTTTATAAGTAGTCAGAAGATCAGGGGTATAATGGCTGAGTAAAATTCAAAGTGAAGAATTTTGCAAAATAGGAAAGTGGCCTTTCTTGCAAATTTGTTGAGTATGTGGATCTTCTCTGTACTTCTTATATCCTTAACATAAAATTGGTTGTGCGTGACCAACTCCTCTCAGAAGAAAAGTGGATCTTTTCTTCTTTTTTTTTTGTTGATGGTACGGATAAATCATACTACTCTAGTATGAGTACTTCCACGTAAGTCAGAGGATACAATAATACAGAAAGAAAAAGGGGTAGCCTCAAGGCTATCCCACAAACACCCATTGAAATGCTGAGTCATATAGGAGGCAATCCAGTCGGCGCCCTGTTCGCCTTCCGATACACATGGTTGATTCAGAAGGCGGCACCAGCCATCACCATCCCGCAAATGTCTTGCAACAGTGGATGCTTACCATTAGCTCCCACTAGGTTCTGAATCTAGCCAACCACCATCGCCGAATCTCTCTCAAGTTGGATGCCGTCGGCTCTTAATATACTCATTGCAGTGGTGATGCCCTCCCATATAGCCCTCAATTCCGCTCTAGGAACAGAAGTATCATAGATGCGCCTGCCCTAGCTGCCACCAATTTAGAGTCAAAATTCTTGATTATGAATCCCACTCCACCTTTGTGTTTGTCGTCAGACACGCTCCCATCGAAGTTGACCTTGAGAAAGCTCGGAGGTGGGGACTCCTAGGTGACGAGGATCGTCCGAGTTGCTGTAGGAGCTAAACGGGAGTTCCAGATGTCCTTTGCTATCCCAAGTTCACCAATAGAATAGGGTTGGAGGATCTCGAGCGCATGAAGTAAGCCTCTGCCCACCACTTGCCCAGGATGCTGCCTTTTGTTTTCGAACACCTGGGCGTTCCTAGCAAGCTAGATATGGTAGGCAACATATGCTACCCTAACATCTTGAGGGACCATGGCTGGCCTTCTTAAAGTTTCCTTCAGTAATGCTAAGAAAGCTGTAGTCGGTGTCGTCTGCTGCAGAAATATTAGGTTGGTCCCAGACCACCTCCATACTTGAGCCGTCCTTGGGCACTGGAACAATACATGAGCCACAAACTCCTCCGACGAACAGTCCACACAGGAAAGGAAGAGCCTTAATCCTCTCCTACACAGAACATCCCTGGTCGGGAGGCAACCCTAAGCCACTTTCCAGAGAAAGAAAGTAATTCAAGGGTGAACACACAGCTTCCATATCGAGTCTCCATCAAGTAGTTTGGTTGGCTTGGTTCTGTAAAGATCACAAAGGTCACTGGCTTTAACCTTCGATCTGGCGGTCACCCTTCATATCCTCCTAATCGGGATCCTTGCCTAGGGATCGGCTTTGCTAGCTGATCTCCGAAAAAGTGCTGAACGACATCAGCATTCTACCTCCTCTCATCAGGAAGAAGGAGATCGCAGGCCTTGAGACCTTCCATAGACTCTGGGTTAACTGTAGTAGACCAGAGCCTTAGCGGCAAGTCTGAGAGCCAGAAGACATCCATTGCATGATCTTTTCTTCAGATACCCTTTTTCCTTTCTCTTGGTGACTTCAATACTGTTTTTTATTTAGGCACTTCAAAAGATTTGTAAAATATGTGATAGTGCTCATTCTAGCCTTATCCTTTGTAGGGAATCATGTGACATTGCTTAGAAACATATCCAATGTTTCATACCTAAACAGAATCATGAACATTACTGATCTTCCCTGTTTGCTTCCTGACATTAGCTGAGATCAACTAGTGTTTATAAAACATTAAGCCCATGCAACATTTGGCAGGTTGATCTTTATCTTGACAAGCTCCCCTTATTAACATTTGGGACAATGATCTATGAATAGTTTAAAACATTACTGGACAGTTAATATGTGTTAACTTGCAGGGACATGTTTGACCAGAACTCTAGGAGAACAATTAGAAATCTAGGTCACTATGGGCGGACATGGGTGTCATCTTCCATTACATGTGTCTTTTTTTTAATAGAGACGGCTTGGTTGGTAGTACTTCTGCTTAGGAAATAACTGTTAACTGCTTGTAAACTGTTTTGGTTATTTGTGACTTATACTAAAAATAATTATTTGAAGCTAGTCATAGAATGCCAAAGGTCAATATACCTCAATCCGAGCTGTTGAGGAAGTAAACTATACTTACAGATGATTCCCAGTTCAGTGTTGTTTTCAAGAATTATTTTACAATTTCTTTAGAGTGATTGTTTAACTTGTAAAACTTCATATGTTAATAAGAATGTCTGTGTTTATCATTTCACATGCTTGGCACAAGGACAAGATGCTTAATGATCAACTGTTCTCTGTTTATTTCCGAGGCTTGGGTTGGACTTAATTGGTTGCTTTCATTATTTTCATGTCATGATGAATATTGTGGGAACTTTGTTTGGCAAAACTGGTACCATGTCTTATATGATCATTTATCAATCTTGTATGTCTATTCCTGAGGATCCAGATAGAAATTTGGGCATGCTAATTATGTTTTCTTCATCGCAAATTACTCACATATATTTTCAACATATATTGGTACTTCAGGTGTATGATGTTACCCCATTTATGGATGAGCATCCAGGCGGTGATGATGTCTTACTAGCAGCAACTGGTAATTATTCAATTTGGCTTTCTGTTGACCTATTCTTTTTACATGATGGTTGCCTTATGTTTTACATATTTTCCTCCACTCGTCTAAAGGAAAGCATGATTAAACCATTCAAAATCTGTGGTCCTGCATGATTGACTCTATCTGCAGCGCTGAATTTTGCATCGACTGTCTTTGCAGGGAAGGATGCAACCAATGATTTTGAAGATATTGGTCACAGTACCTCTGCTAGGGAGATGATGGCCAAGTACTGCATCGGGGATATAGATTCTTCGACTCTTCAAGCTAAGCGCACCTATGTGCCCGCACAACAAGCTCCCTACAAGGCTGATAAAACTCCAGACTTCATGATCACAATACTGCAGTTCCTCGTGCCCATCTTGATCTTGGGCTTAGCCCTTGCTGTCCGACACTTTACCAAAGTAGAGTAGCAGCTCCATTTGCCTCGATGATCCATACTCGATTGAAACTTAGCCTTAGTGGTGGATCTGATAATTTAAAGTAATTAAACTGCAACACCATTCAACCATCCTGATGGTCGCAATGAATTAGTGGTGTGCCAGTCAGAACTTCATTGTTATCTTGATTCCTTTTAATTTGCACTTTGGAGTTTCCTGTGTTAAAGCTGGAACATCTCCAAGTGAACTGAGGATGAATTTTGAGCTATTACAATTTCAGCAAGAAAAAAATATAATGAACTAATGCTGTCTAGGCTTTCTTAATCTTTCCTTCTGTTTAAGTAGTGCAGGAATTTATTTTTACATGTTGGAGATGCTTCTGGTCTCTAACTGGAGATCTAATGGCTAACCTTGTTTTCTAGGCTTTTGAAACTTTTCTTCCTCTTGTCATGTTTTTTTCGCGAGCTAGGTGTCCTTCTACGTTCTCTATTAAGTGCTTATGGAAATCTCTTAATTTGTGGTTCTGTAAACATCAAGGTGAATGGTCTTTTGTTATCTCAAAAGCCTTTGGAGCATATGGTTTAGGAGTCACTCATCTACAATTTTGCTTGAATAACATTGGCATTTAGATAGTGAATGTGTTAGGCAATAGGCTTCTGCAAGTGGACTCAGCAAGGCTACTTCCAGCTAGAAACTAGAATGCACCTTCAGAACCTTATTAAGCTAGCAAAGGCCAGAGATGGAATGTGGTTAGTGTTGCCCCCCAAAATCTGGTCGGATCATATAGAAGGTTTGAAATGTATCGATCCATCTGTTGTAGGGCATAAAATGTCAAGGGTATGAAGTATTGATTTTCTGTAGAGAAATGCTGATTAGCACACAAAAAGAAAAGAAAAAGAAGGTTGTGAGAGCTGATTTGGAAGATCCCTTTGATGATGAAGTGAGACGAGGCTTTAGGAAATAGCTGAAGAGAGAGAAGAATAGTGTAGAATATTCTGCGATGCATATGTAGACATATAGTATTCTGAGCCTCTTTTGTAGGTGGGGAGTTCTTGTCCTATTAGAATTGGACCATTCTAAATCAAGTGGAAAGCTATGTCTCGGCTTTCGTTATTTTATCTGAATCAGCTGAGGAATATGAGTTCTGATCTTTGCTATACTACATGCCAACTTGTGATAGGCTTAATTTTAGCCACAACTACTTGTTGTAAGATGTATTTCCGGTTAAGAATCTTGCACTACTATCGTCGGTGTACAACCAGGTCTCCCCTCAAATGAAGTCCCAGAGTCATGCATGCCAGTGTAGCTTTATCAGCAATAGAGATAGATGATTTTTATCATTCCTTCATTCGTGTAACCTAGAAAGTCCTTAGAGACATTGGATTTCCTGAGTTGTTAAGATCAAGTTACTGAAGTGTATTAGTTTATCTTAGTGGATTTAATGAATTATTTGCGAGTTATGACTTGAAAAATCATTTCCTTTAGAGACGAGAACTGTTAAACTATGAATCATATGTTAGCCAGCGCCCAATGGAGGCGTAATACCGGTGCCGCCGAGTCGTACTGATCCATTTTTAACGGCGACACAGCAGCTGGGCTGCACCTACTTATCGGTCGAAGGAGTCGGACCGAATGGGCTGAATTTTCACTTCAGTTAATAAAACTACGTAGGAAGCAGATACAATTATGGAATAGTACGAGTGTGATATGATTAGGATCTTTCATCCAATGGTCCGTGGAAGAAAAGAAGAATGGAAATGTTCGACCTCGGCCCTCGTAAACTTTTTTCAGGCATCATCCGGCTCCAGTTTTATTGCTTGTCGCTTGGGTTTGCTTTACAAGCCTGCACGGAGCCTTCGCTGGGGATTAATTGATATCGAGACCTCCCCGCGGGAATTTTCTACTTTTCTAACTCGAGTTGTTAGGATCAAGGAAGTACATAAAATGTGGTATCATTATTCCCAGCTTACGTATATTAACATTATTTTATCCACAGGTTGATTATTCCGACCGCCGATGGTCTATTGACTCAACTCAAGAATTTGGCGACGAGCTTGGCGCTGAGCCGACGTGGAGTTAGCATTTCTCATTTGTGCCAGTATTGTGAGGTAGACGAGTTAGTGGATCATGCACTATTCCAGTGTGTCTGGGCGAGGGGGGTTTGGAGGCTGTCCATGATTCTGGAGGTAGTTTGGAGCCAGAGGGATTATTTTCTGGAGGAGATCCGGCGTTGGTCAATTTCCCCCTAGATGAGTTCTGTGGCTATTAGGACAACCTGCATAGCTTACCAGGTATGGATGGCCAGGAACGCCCGAGTTTTCGGCGAGCTTAGCCTGTTCCCACGGTTCGTGATGGAGCAGGCTTGGGCACAGGCAGCAGAGTTCCTTCATGCAGATCTGGATCATAGACCTTTGACAGCTCGGGACACCTGGGGCCCCCATACTGCTTCGGCAGCTTCTCATACGGTATTTTTCACCTGAGAGCCCCCACCTCCAAGCTTCCTCAAGGTCAATTTTGATGGCTCAGTCTTGGACGGAGGCAGGAGGGGAGGAGCAGGTTTTGTTATTAGGGGTCCGATCTCCAGCATGGTAGCAGCAGGAATTGTCAGATCTTTGACACCTCGGTCCGAGGGGCAGAGCTGCGGGCGGCTTGGATAGGATTACGGTATGCACAACATATACTTCAGGCAAGCTCCATCCTCCTGGAAGGTGACTCGGCCACGGTGATCAGCTAGGTTCGAAAAGGCCCTCACAGCGATGGAGGAGTTCATCCTTTGCTCCATGATATATGGTTGATGGTGAGGGAGGGGTTTACTTTTCAGGCTATGCATGTATATCGTGAGACAAACGGGGCGGTGAACTAGGTGGCGGCGTATATTGCGAGCCACTCAGGAGACACTTTATGGGTTGGTGAGGATAACTTGCCTGGTGCATTCTGGATCCTTCTGTTTACAGATTCCGCTAGGTGTATTCGTACCCATGTAGTATGAAATACCCGTTGTATTCGTACCCATGTAGTATTATTTACAGATTTCGCTGGGTGTATTTGTACCTATGTAGTATGAAATACCCATGGAGTAAGAAGAAGAAGAACGTTTCATCATACTTGGATAGCCCCAAGCTTTCATGGTTAAATCTATTGGCCAGATAGAATAATAAATCTGTCGGGCAATGAGGAACAGCATGCACAAAAGCACCTTACTGTAGCAAAAGAATTTTAATGAAAATAATCGAAGACCGCCAATATAATTTAATCTCCAATATTCTCGAGGTTAAATGCAAAACAGCGGACATCACGTCTATCAGATCTTTGAGGCATCGAGCAGGGTCCTATCCATCTGCAATGTATCTGGGATGATACAAAGCCTATAGAATTTTTGGTAGATCAACTAGAGCTTTTGCGAAACAGGCTTAAATGACAGGGTCGCATCAATTAGATCTTCTGCAGTCTAGTTCATTCTTTAGCTGTTCTAATTGGGTGAGTCTCTACAGAGCTGTTATTTTCCCCCTTTTTCTGCGCAAAAAAAAGGGTTGTTGTTCCCCTTGATTCTGCAAATTAAGCAAAACATTATGTAAATATGCAAATTAAGCAGAATGTTGTGCTCCACATTTACTCAGCTCCTGATCTTGGAGTATTGCTGGTAAAATGTAATCCCATAGAATAAAGAAACTGATGTTGGGCACATATTTAAGAAATCTGGCAACAAAGGCAATTTACATGACAAATCTTCATTGAGTTCATTCATCTGTAGCAAATTTAGCCAACCCATTCACCTACAAGGCTTACCGAATACCAAATCGAGAGGTACAAAACAAAAAACAAGCATGCAAGAATTGGAATTGACTGCACTAGTATAAATTGGAATGATTCTTCTTAAGTATTAGAACAACATGATAGTCTCCATTGACTCCAATGTCGGGTTCTCCAAATTCTCTTTCACTACGGCATCAGTGGTATTGCTTTATCACAGCAACTGGTATTATTGACGCGAGCAAAGAGCAAAGAACCCAATAAGGGAGAGATGACTAAAACATGGTGCACAATGAATAAACACCAGGTCATTCAATTTTATCATGTAGGGTGACCACTAGATCATGGGCATCATCCAAGAGCTTCCAGACATCCAGCTGCCCTGCCATGTTGTTGCACGCTCTAATGATCTCATCCATGCTGCTGTACGTCTCTATGATCAGCTTCCTCCTCTGCAGAACACAGGCTGCAATGGCATACAGCAGCAAGTCCTCAGTGGGAGGAGCCCGCAGCCTTATCCTCCCCCATGCAGACTTCCCAATCCCTGCCCTGATTGCTGCCTGGTCTGCCCACATCACCTCCCATAAACACACAGTTTGCTCAAAAGTCAGCTCCCTGCGGAACAAAACCACCACCATTCTATAGACAAAGAAGCAGTCCTCTGCCTGAAGTTTCTCCAAGTGACGAAACAGGTGCAAGTCCTTGGACTTGATGATCTTTGATACAATGTTCAGCTGTCTCCGTATGCCAACTTCATCAAGCCTAAAGTTATGCCGGGCTTTCCTCATGAAACCCACAAAGCACCAGAATGCTTCGTAGTCCTCCTCCATGACTGCAAGTATGGGAGATAGGAGGTCGCTCATACCTTGGCAGTAGCCAATTTCTGGGTCATAGAGTGCATATGCCTCAAGAATAGCAACCAAGCGTGCAGCATGGTAGATTCTGCATGGCTCCAAGTGGTCATAGTCCTTCAAACCAACAGCAACAGCAGACTTGAGTGCCTTGTCCTCAGAGACTAAAGCTTGGGCTGGAGAGTAGATGACCCACTCCACATTAGCCCGTATTGCATCTAAACGGATGATACGCTGCCATGTGGCATAGTCCTCAGCTGTTCGACTAGATTTAGGATTATCCCCTTTAATTGAAGTAATCTTAATATACTTAGGATCAGTTTCCATGTTACCTTCTGCAGCAGAGTACATCAAATCGCTTTCAGGTTCATCTTCAGTAGAGGATTCAGTATCGGAGGATTCAGTCTCCCCTGCAGATGCATCATTGACATGAGTGATTCCACTCTTGTCTTCTTCTTCGACATTACATGAGTTGGAGGCAGAGGTCTCATCTCGTGATGGTTGCTCTGTGCCGCCATCAACTGGGCTTCCTCGATCGACAGAGGGGGACTCCCTGGCACTAAACACATCTTCAGAGCCAGGAGATTCATGGCCCTCAATAAAAATGGGGCTTTCAGCATAACTGACTTGGACTATTTCCTTCAACTCCTTGTCTCCCTCATTGCTTAGCTTTAGAAGTCGCCGGCACCGTCTCCTTAGTTTCTCATATTCTTTCCTGTATTAGAAGTCCAAACAACGGAATTTGATCTTGCCTCCAATACTGGTAGCGTATATATACTCACATTACAAACAAAACTTAGTGCAACTTTAAGTACAGCTTTGGTGTGGCATAGCATCCTATGCTATTCAGACAGATGGGAAAATGGAGGAGCTGATAGGTTGAACAACAAATTGTTCATCCCCATTTTCCCTCAAGGTCATTGTGTTGCACACATTTTTTAAACAAGTTATTTCTCAAATCACCTTTAATTAAACTCACAAAGAAGAAAACCATGGATTAGAAAACAGATTAGCAACCAAGTCTAAATACCTTTTCTGTTGTCTAACAGCATTTCTTTCAGCCCTTGAACTGTTTAGGTTGTAGCTGCACAATGAAATGACAGACTTATGAAATGCTTCTAGCAACTCTAGATAAACAATACTGTCTTAAAGTATTAGCACTTATATCATGCACATCACTATCAATTTACTGAAGTGCCTTGAATACAACAAAGCTTTGCATGCTGCATGCTAGGCAAAATGGAACACAGTAAGTGAGTTTCTAAACGTGCCTATCAAGTCACAATGAGAACAAACGGCATGCAGCTCCCACAAATTAAACATATAACCACAAAAAGTTCAAATTTGTAGAAGATCACAGTTTATGACGTCTAAAATTTGCAGAATGGCATGAAACATCACCGTGTTGTCACATTCACGAACACTGCTAATATACGCAACATATGTGAAAATGAGCTTGACAAATTAAAAAAAAAGAAGTGATTATTTATGATTTCTGCCACCAAATCTTCTTTAATCAGTATCAATAGAATGTGAAACGAGACAACCTTGCAAGCATCAAAGTATCACAGCTAGAACCTTAACAGGATTATGTGTTAATTTATGAGACAATAGCTGGAGTAATCTGATCAATATATATCCGAGGATTCATGCCATTTGGCAAATGTCAAACAAGAAAAGAATGGCAAGGCTTTGGAATTGACAGAAGGAAGTTCATAAGTAACCAAATGAATAAGGTCAATAACTGTCTTTTCCAAATAAAGTTGCATAAAGTTTAATCCGGAGGAAAAGGAAAAATACAGTATGAATATCATTTTTTTATATCTTAATTGATACTTTCAAACATAAAAAAATCCACCCATAAGCTCTTCTAGCTAAATGTTCCAGTAATCTACCTCATTCAACTATAACTTTGAACAAAATGCACTTAAATAGATGAATATTTCATACTGTCTTAAAATGGAATATGGAACTCAAGCTAAACACAAGAAGTGGCATAACCATTCAGTCCACAAACACTTTTCATTTTCAATTAACTCAAGTGAAGTAAATCCAGCAATATAATTCATGTTTATCTTATTAATCTATTGAAGATGGAAGAGTACAATCTGATTCAAATTAAAAACTCACTTGCATCATTGTAAGTGTAGAATATAGACAGTTTACAATAACTTTGCCAATCAAATTTCAAGTTTTCCATCTTCTCGCCAATACTGGCGCAACAGATGTTCACAGCACAAGTGCAGAAGTCATAGACATGAGAACATACAGAAATGAGAAGTCTAACTCATATGCAATAACGTTCAGATAGTACTAAGTTCAACAGCGATTAGGTTTACATTAACAATTCCTATTTGTCAGTAGCAGCAGTGATGTACAATTTTTGACAGCAAAATATGAGAAAACCTGGACACGAGTGCAGCAGCAAGAGGGGTGATGATCGAATGGAATATTGATATCAAACTGAGAAATTAGCAAAAGAAAGATGCTTTCTTAACCTTGTTATTCGACAAATTAATAACAAAAAAAAATCCATATGTTGCTGTACAAATATGATGCAAAACAAAAAAATGGGGTGAAAAAACAGATCAATATTAACCATCAAGAAAGCAAGCTTGTTAACCAACCTATAAATTAATCAAATAAAGTGGTGATATAACATCAAAGAAGTGAAAAGGGACTCCATAAGCCATCAGACCCTCTTGTAAGAAAGTGAAAATGATTGCTGGGAAAATTTTATATGAGGAGGAAAATTGGCTAATTTATTGATGTTAGTTACAGGCTTGAGTTACATATACGTTATCTGATCAACAGATTCTACATGAAATGACAAAACTATGTAGTCCTATATGCACTTGCATTTTGTATTAAATCCTAATGCAAGAGTCCGTTGGCAGTGTCCCACATGCACAAGAAATGCTGCATCTCATCTAGTTTTATCATATACCTTTCATTTTGAAAAAAATTCCTCAAATATTCAGCTTATAAACCATTACATTTGATTGATTTAGTCAATGCATAAGTCTAGAATTTACTCCTTTCAAATGACTCAACTCTGGTGATTGATACCCAATATGGTAGTGAATTTTAGGTCCTATACAATCTTAACTCTAACTATATATGTGTACTATTTATCTACTTCTAGATGCAATCAGACTCTACATGATGAAACTTTGCCCCAAGAATTTTGTTCAGAATCTCTTTAGAACTCAAGTTCTTTCCCTCCTCTTTAAACTCACATGGTACAGATATTTCAGTTATGCTGAGACGCAATGCTCCATAAACACAAGCATCCATCAGATACTCCTTCAGTATTCATTATCTACTCAAGTCCCTTTCGCCCTCCTGAAGAAGTTTCTTTTATCCTGATGATAATCTAGTTTAGTAATGTAAAGGCAACCTCATAATTCAGAAAGAACAACAACAGTGGCTAGCGACGAATATTTTATGTAACTAATTGCAATTTATCTATATGCACGAGAATGCTACACAAATGCTAGTCCTGTACATTATTTTCTAATTACAGCCTTATGAATAAAAGTAGCAACTTGTTGATCGATAAGTGCAATGCTTGCAGTATATGTATGCGAATAGTTTTCCATTATGTGTGCTCTCAGTACAGCTACTCACCAACAGAAAGATGGAATCGACAGTGCACAATAAATTGCAAAGTTGAATTTGCATTAAATGCAGATATTCCTTATTTCATGTCCATGACATAGCTTGTGTTGATATATAAACTACACCATATTATGGACAAGATGTCTAGGAAGATAGGCTATCAATAGAGCACCTTGAATATTCAAGTAAGCAGTTATAACTTTGACTATGTTACGAGAGGCTATGATCTTTAATATTACCTATCTGAAGTCCTTCCAAATTGTTAGTAAAAATCATCATAAATGAAACCTTTGTGGCCTGTTTATCTGATAGGAATTATAGGATCTTGAATAATAAAAAAAAAAATCTATAACCTCCTTGCTTTTAAATTTTACTTTCCATTTTTGGTTCCATATTTGGGCCTGTCTTGGAGTTATCATAATAATTTACCATTCAAATCCAGGATTTGGATTTGCACAAATAAATTATAACCATAATAAGTGAAAACAAATAGGTTGATTAACAGATTGCAATGAAATGAAAACAACAGCCATCAAGTAAATATATAACGGGCCCTATATTTTATTAAAATGAAAATAAATAGAAGCCTTTGAAAACAACAGCTGAGATAACTTACACTCCCAGAAGGAAAGGCCAAACCTCAGCTCTGATGCTTGGGTCCACTCCCTAAACCATAAATAAATGATTAGATCATTGAGGACATTTCTCGAACGATCACAAATAGCATGAAAAAGATATTATAGACAGTGCTTACTCCACTGCGGACTTTTTTTAGAAACTTCAACCCTCCATCACGAAGCTTTCCCTCTGGTGTAAAGAAACTGTACCATTGATGCCTGGTAAGTGCACGTTTTCTTTTTCGTCTAGACCATGGTGATTTAAGGGAACCTCTGCAGAAATATGCAGTCAAGTTATCAACAGATACAATAAGGAATAAAAACTTAATGAAAAAGGTGAAAAACTGAAAATTCTAAAGAACTTGTTCCTACAAAATCCTATTTACACATTAAAGTTCAGAACCTTCTTAACGCATTCTAACATAGAAAAGAAATTTAAGAGCCACAATGAACTGTATGTGTATATGTTAATCGTGGTCTGACTACATAGTAGGTCACTAGTTGCTCCCAGAATTTAAACAGAGAAGGAAATGATGCTGAAGCAATCAGACATCAAAATCACAGACAATAACTGGATGAATCAGAATGATTGAATCAGAATGATTTAGGAATGAACCAAGCACTTAAGAGAAAGCAGAAGGTTACCCCATTCAGCATATTTGGTGCATGCAAAGAATATAGAATGATACATTTGATAAACAACTCTGAGAACATCAGTTTGATGACATCATTTTGATGTCTAAGATAAGAATCACCGTTACCGGCAAAATGGAGGACCAAAAAGAACCGGTCATATTATGAAATCCATGCTCACATGCTCAGTACACCATCAAACACAATGTTGGGATTTAGGAAAGTTTTGCCAAATTGGAAACACTAAAGATGAAGTGAAGCACCGTAATGGTGCTGAAAATACTTCCCATAGATCAGATGCTCACAAGAAGGAAACAGCTTCTATAGATCTATCGGTATCATCACATCCATCCATCCACGTAATTGAACGACAGACATGATGAGAAGGTAAGCAACGCAATCTACCATAAAAGAATGTGATCCGGCACACAAACACACACCCGAATACAAAGTACTCATCAAAATTGTCACAGAGAAAGAATATAAATGATCCGAAGGTCCTAAGCCACCGAATTTAACACAGCCAGCAGCAAGCAGATCGAATACTTTGATCAAATCAGCAGAGGAAACAAAACAGATGGAAAATTAACTAGTCAAATACCCATTACTCCTATTTCTTTCGCCTCCCTTCATTACCAAAGGCTGAGGCTTTAGACTGAAGATATCAGCAAACTGATGTCCGGAACTGGAACTCCAAACAAATCGGAAAAGAAAAATTAAGCCAACGAATGAGCTACCAAGGAAAGAGGTAAAAAGAGAAGGGGACTCACCGATCGGGGACAGGTGAGGAGGCAACAATGAGAAGCGATCTCAGATGGATCCACGACGACATGGTCGACGATGAAGATGGTGAGGAAGAGGAGGAATTCGAGGTGTGAGATCTTCGGAGAGCTTTCATCTATTTTTCTTCTAAAAATTTCCGTTATTTTGTCCTACTCCTAAAAGGGGGTGGGAAAAAGAAGCGGGGAAGAAGGGGGTGGAGACTTCTCTCTCTCTTTTTTTTTCGTTCTCTTCTTTACCTACGGGAGGAGATGACGAGGGTGGCGGCCAAGGCGAGTCCGGCCATGGCCGTCACACCCAGCGCTACGCCGACATGCCACCGGCTGCCTCCCGGCCTCAAGACCCAAGCGCCGCCGTCAGCCCCCAATTTCTCCACCAAGCTGCCGATCTTGCGCTCCACCCAGCCCCACTCCCACATCGATCGCCCGCCCCAATCCCCCTTCGACCATCACCCACCGCCGCCGCCGCCCCTCCGCTCTCCACCTCCCCCCCTCTCTCTCTCTCTCACTGTAGAGACGAGGTTAAAAAAAGATCGCTCTTATTCTCACCGACGACTTGTTAATACTGAAAACGATCGATCTCAGAGACGAGATTGGGGGCTCGGGAGAGACAAAGTCACAGGAAGCCGAGGGGGAAGGAGTCGGTGTGGACCCAAGAAGTGTAGGAAAAAGATAAAGATGGGAAGATGGACGGACGGATGGATGAGAGAGAGCGAGAGAGGGGAGGCTTCGCTTTTCCTTTTGTAAAGAGGGAAACGCGGGTGGTGGCATGTGACGCACTTTAACATCTAGAAAGGGGAAAGAGGGGTGGTTCTATATACACCCCCCCTATTGCTCAGGACACCCCCCAAAAATTAAAAAAAAATTAAATACTCTCTACACCCCCCCATTTGCTAAGGACACCCTAAAAAATTAAAAATTCCTAAATTACCCCCCACCCTTCCCACCCCCTCACCTAAATTGCTCTCTACACCCCCCAAACCCCCCCCACCCCGCTCTTCCCCTCCAAAACACCCGCCGGCGGAGGAGGAGGGGGGAGGCGGAGGAGGAGGACGGGGAGGCGGGGGGAGGCGGAGGGGGAGGTGGGGGATGGGGAGGAGGAGGAAGGAGGACGGGGAGGTGGGGGAAGAGGAGTGAGAGGAGGTGGCGGAGGAGGAGGGGGGAGGCGGAGGAGGAGGACGGGGAGGTGGAGGGGAGGGGAGGTGGAGGGGGAGGTGGAGGGGGAGGACGGGGAGGTGGAGGGGAGGAGGGGGGGAGGTGGGGGATGGGGAGGAGGAGGAAGGAGGACGGGGAGGTGGGGGATGGGGAGGAGGAGGAAGCGGGCGCAGGGGGGAGGGGGGAGGAAGACGAGGCGGAGGGGTGATGGGGGAGGCGGAGGAGGAGGAGGAGGAGGCGGAGGAGGAGGACGGGGAGGTGGGGGATGGGGAGGAGGAGGAGGAGGGGGAGGGGTGATGGGGGAGGCGGGGAATCAGGAGGGGTAGGAGGGGGGAGGCGGAGGAGGAGGACGGGGAGGTGGGGGATGGGGAGGAGGAGTCCTTAGCAATAGGGGGGGTGTATATAGAACCACCCGGGAAAGAGTCCGGGACGCGGGACCCCCGGGCAATTATGCCCTCCTCCCTTCCAACATTTACTCCACCCACCCTTGGTGCCCCTACTCCCCTTCCTTTCCCTCAATTGTGGGAAAATGGTAACATGCAGCATTGTCTCTATTCTTTTTTTCCTTTTCTTTTCTTCTTCTTTTAATAATAAAGAGTGCTTGTGGATTGATCTGATCAAGTTTAATTTAGGCTAGCTGAATAGATCTTGCATCAATTCTGAATCAATCATTATATATGTATTGTAGGCAATTACTAACTGCACGAATTAGTCATTTTTAGTTCAACATCGGATTAGAGTAGATATGAACTTCTTTAATATCAATATTTATAGATTACTTTTGCTATTTAGTCATTTAAAGCCTATCCATGTTCGACTAGTTTTTTTTTATCTTGGTTGATAATATTTTGTCTTATCTAACATTTGTTCAACTTTGATGAGTCTGTTGTATAACGTTGGGCTATGTCCAACTTTGGTATCTCTAGACCCCACTGAGTTGGAAATGGGTCTAGTTTGGTCAATGATATTATGATTATCTCTAAGATCCGATTTGAGTCTAATAATTATCGCTTTAACTTACGAAATAATTTCAGATCAAAATCAATATCATGTAAGAGTCCATGCCCAACCTTTTAATGTGGAACTATTCTATGCGGCAAAATAAGATGCTTCAAGCTCTAATAGAAGGCTTTGTTAATATTTTACGAGGGTCCAATAAGTGAAATTTTTAAACACTCCATAACTTGAGAAGTAATGTGAGTATATGATGCCAATAAATAATAGCATGGTTGGTTCACGCTTGAACTTGTCAAATAATGTTAGTTTGAAACCAAGATCATATAAGAGCCCATGTCTAACATTTCAAATGTGGAGCTATTCTATGCAGTAAAATAAGATGCTTCAAGCTCTAATAGAAAGCATTGCCAATATTTTACGGTGTCCAATAAATGGATTTTTTAAATCACTCCATAAACCTAAAAAGTAATATGATTATATGTTGCCAATAACTGCTAGTATGGTTTGTTCAAATCCTTGGTATTTCTCCCCCCCCCCCCCCCCCCCCCCCCCCCCCGAAAAAAAAAAAACATGGTTATGTGACACTTTGAAGATTCGGTAACACATTTCAGATTTGATAATTAATACTATTTCAATACAACAACTACATAGAATGCTAAATGAGTTTAATAAATATTACTTCAATGTGATGTTGTTAGAAATTTTTTAGATATTCATGTTGATAGGTTATAACTTGGAAGTAGCAATAATTTAGGTCTAGTGCAAAGCTAAATTTAAACCCCTAAACACTTAGAGTGTATAATTGAAGCCCATCTACATTAATGGACTGATTTTTGTTTTTGGTTATGCATTTTGAAGAGGTCCAACCTCCTATTTTAATGCGATAACTCGAACACGATATTTAATTAATAGTATTTCAATGCAATAGTTCACATCCTATTATGGACTTTTTAAATATTCAGGTTGATGACTTATAACTTAGAGGCATCGATGATTATCAACCTGGTGCAAAGGTAAGTTCGATACTATCGAATAGTTCGAGCCTATAATTGAAGCCTATCTACATTAATGCATTATAATTTCCTGTTGTGTTATGCATTTTGAAGAGGTTGAACCAATATACGGACAAGCAAGCATGACATATACTGCAAGCTATTAAAAATTCTATCTAAATCCAAACTTAATCCAATATAACTTCGGGCCTAATTTTGGAATCCAAGCCCAACCTAATAGCTTATCGAATTTATTTTTCATGTTTGGGTCCATTTTAGATTGGATAAGTGGTTATCGATCTTGGCCGCCACCTTTACTTGCTTTGAAAACTATGTTAACAACAATTCATAGAGGTAACTTTTTTAAAACCTATAAAGGTCCTTCAATTTTTAAGGAGACTCACCAAATACGCAAGGGATTTTAACTTTTGTGTTTATAAACTATTATCATGGGCTCAAGGTTCACGAAACTCCAAACTAGCACCATACCTATATTGACTCCTTTCACCCTAACTTTTTTTCTTTCTAATGGAGCTTTACGATAATTAACTTCGATTTGGCTAATCCATTTGCATGGTAGTGTAGCAAAATTATTTATGAAAGAAGCAACATGCAAACATCAGTGCTACTAACAACTTTCTAGTAAATTTCGGCTAACTTGATTTTGGTTAAAAATATTGAGGTCCTTTGATGCTTGAATTCTCTATTCCACAGCTTTGTTCGCCCATAAGTTGTAAATAAGTAAAAGAATTTGGGATTTACTAGAATAGCAACATCATATTGCTACTCCATATAAATTGTACCATTTCTTCTGTTTAGGTTGGTATATCTTCATTCATGATAAAATGATTCCTATTGACTTATATAAAAGGAGACTCTTTAGAGGTCTCAAGTTGAATTTCTCTCTTTGTTTTGTTTTTCTACCCAGACACAACTCAAATTCAAAAATTTGCTATTGACCTCCTTCCTAAATCATGAAATCTATCAGAGACTTGAACTAATATATAAATAATTAGATGTAACTCACTTGAGCAGTGTTTGTACGTGATGTAACCATAAAGTAAGGCTTTTCTTCTATGGTTATACTACTAAACATCATTTTTGGCAGGTGAAATAGCCTTATATTGACAAGGAATAGATAGGAGAGAGTGTATAATTATATTCCATAATTTGGTGGAATAGATTTGTACCATGTAATAGAAAAAAATTACCCCCTCCAATTATATTTTTTTTATTCTTAGTCTGCTTTCTAAACACGCAAAAAAAAGTGGAAAGGTAGTTTTATTCTTTGATAAATCTACCGTCATAAAATCTAGTATACGTTAAATGCAAGCACTTATCTGTTGCACTTGTACCTAATGCATTAACTTTTTATTTCACTAATCAGATAACATTCAAATTATTATAAAATTCAATGCTCATTAAATGCTTGCTCTTATCCCTCCAACGGAATGGATTAAAAATTTATTTCGTAACCAAACACTACCCTTTTGGGTTAAGAATAATTGCTCCTCTAGTTTTTTTAGTAAAAAATTAATGTTTGATCCACACTTCATTGATGGCCTCCTTGATACCATATGCACCTAGCCTTTCTCTATATTGTCCCCACTGACAATAACAATGTGACACAGTCATGAAGAGAAGAGTATGTGGTAGTTGATATGATGTACATGAACATTATGTGACATTAATCCTATGTAGTTGCAATGTCCCTTCCAAAATTTATAGCAAATATTTTAACATTTTTGAGTGTTTTCTAGTCATATCTAGAACTCTCGGCCACCTAGGATAACATTGTGTATTTGAAAATTACATGTACATGAATATATATTTGCAAGTTAGGAAAATACTTAATATACTGATTTGAAAATGCACTAAACTATGGATTCGTCTGTTAACAAGCACAAATCGTTCATGGCCAATAACTTGCAAGCTGTGACCTTCATCAAAGAAATGCCAAGCTAACATAAAAAAAAGGAAACAATCTTGAGAAATTAGGTTTTGCGATCGGAAACTTATGCTTCGAGGAGGACTCTTCATCCCTTGTACAGCTGCTAATCTTGATGTGTTAGAATTGTTTATCCGCTTCCTTAATAGTTCATCATTTTCTCTTCATCTTTCCCCGTGTCCAAGGCCGGTGCCCTGCCTGGTATATCCATGGATTTACACCTGCTCTTGCAAACCTGCACCCACTCCATGATGCTATGTGCTCTATTAATATATGTACTCCGGTTCCAAAATCACCATCCAATTCCAAGCATGATCTGTGTCCAGTACACGAAATATTGGTGCTATTTTATTTAGCACATCGAAACAGCACCTTAGGCTGCTGGATCATAGATTCAGAGGACACAGAATGGTGACATAACCACCTCCCTTTGCTTGAGTAGTTGGCCATTTTGATGAAAATTGGAAGAATAATGGAAAGCTCATTTAACATGATCCACAAACCCTCAAATAATTAGCTAAGAAAACCTTATCAGCAGCAGCAAGGCGGTCCTATGTTAACGTTTACCGACATTTTAATGAAGCAAACATTTATATTGTATTAGTTTACCATTACCTTAATCTTTGCGTACACATCACTTGTGGTATATCTATTATCAGATCTAAAACAATGTCTCTATGGAGACCAACCAACCTAATTAGAATCTACATATAATGCTATCCTATATACACTCCAAATTTTTTTGTAGGTAGTTGTCATGCTTTTGTCAGCATCTGTCTTCAAACACATCAAGGTCATGGATCCAACGTGCATGGCGAAAACATTTATTTGCTAGCCTCATAAATCTAAGATTAGGTGACCCCATTTTACGACTTCCAAAAGCCGTTCTCCCTTGCCACTCTCATTGGTGACCCAACCTCGGCCATGTTAGTTGAACTTCCCGCCACCCACCCACCCGCCATGCCCTTCAAACCGTTGTTTTAAAACCCCCCGATGAGAACCTCTCCCTATCTCCCACAGCACACCAACAGGAATGGGCTCCCTTGCTCTGACCGACAAAGAGAGGGAAGGCGCCGAGATCGTCTATGGACGGGAGGAGTGCCGCCGGCACTGCGTGGAGCTGCTCGAAGAGCTCGGCTTCCCGAGGGGTGTCCTCCCTCTCAAGGACCTTGAAGAATGTGGAGGGGTGAGGGAGACGGGGTTGGTGTGGATGAAGCAGAAGGGCCCCTATGAGCACTTCTTCGCAGGGACGAATACCCGAGTGAGGTACGAGGCGGTGGTGACGGCGTACGTGGAGAAGAATAGGATGAAGAAGATGACGGGGGTGAGGAGCAAGCAGATGCTGCTGTGGGTACCAATCACCGAGATGATCATGGATGACCCGGCTGGGAAGAAGATATACTTCAAGTCAGCAGTGGGGATAGGAAGGTCCTTCCCGGTCTCGGCCTTCATGGATGAGGAGCGGAAGAAGATTGAGGGAGAGATTGGTGCTTGAAACTGGCAGTTCTTTGTTATTAGTATATATGCCATTCTACGTGAGCAAATAATTCATTGGAACTAAGAAAAGGTTCTTTTGCATTGGATATTGCGTCAAGAAGAAAGACAATGTTTATGTTTCTGTTCTGTTTTCTTTGATCAATGAGAGAAATTGTCAGCATCCCAAGTTCAAGATTTCCTGTTCTTGAGTAGCTGGCTAATAGCATATATACAATGCAAGTTTTTCTCTACTTTGTCCTCTTTGAGAAATAAAAAATAATAAAGTAAGTTATGCAACATTCATGTGGCGGGGGGCATGAAAAATTATCATGGTCAATATGCCAAGATGCGGATGTGGTTTGATCTGACGAGGTTGATTCAGATAAGAAAACATCGGCAAACATTTCTAAGAAAAAATTGCTCTTGCCATACAAAAATTTGCTTTTTCATTTAAGATGGAGACATGGAGAAAGTTCGTTGCTAACTCTGGAAGTAACATTTGTCAGTGTACCGAAGTGGTATTAAGGTACCAAATATTCGGAGTTAGTCAGGGATAAAAGGCATTTCGGGAATCGATCTGATTCTATCTCTGTTCGTTCCGTTTGAAGAAAG
The DNA here is from genome assembly GCF_051530095.1 of Phoenix dactylifera. Lineage (NCBI taxonomy): Eukaryota > Viridiplantae > Streptophyta > Magnoliopsida > Arecales > Arecaceae > Phoenix > Phoenix dactylifera. The sequence goes on from NC_143195.1 coordinate 32,575,485, forward strand.
GCATGATAAATGCTAACCCACACATCAAATTACCCACTTCTGATTTAAATGTAGTTAGGCCCTATCATCGCATCAGCTTTCTTTTACATGGCATAAAAACTACTATGTATTTCATGAGTCTTATGACTCTTATCTAGTTAGCTGTAACGCAATTAATTCCGGATGGCCGCAAATATAAATGGAGTTAATAGCAGTATGATCATAAGTGCTACTTTGACATGGAGAGATTTTTTAGGGTCCTCAAATCCCAAAATTCAGAAAAACACCAACCTCACTGACTTAACAAAAGGTTGCTTCCCAACTAAATGAATATAGACTATAAGGGTATACATATCTTGAGCTAGGTCAGTCACATGGCCATGTGGCTTTGCATTGCAATTAATCATGCATGTTACAAGCACAAATTTTGGTCAGTCAATTCAATGATACATCCTTGAAATAGAAGAGTACGGGACTTTTGTTGTACCAAATTCATCATTTGTTGTTGTTTTGTTTTCACAAATAAAAACAAAAGGTTTTCATAATAACACTGGAGAACCTGAAGGGTACGAGGAAGTGAGGACAAACCTTCTGAGATGGAAGAATGGATAATGTGCTAAAAAAAAAGCTTATCAGGAATGAGGGGGAGAAAAAAAAAAGTCCCCACAAGAGGAGTGTACTGAATGGTGGTTAGGTGTTTTCTCGTATCAGGAAGATGGCTGAGCTGTTAGGTTCCGTCTCCACAACTGTCATACAAACAAAACCTGATATGTGAGCATCAACATGATTGATACTCCTGTTGCCCCACACTTGATATCTCAGCTCTCTCAGGTCTAGTGTTACCTACCACTTTTAGCATGCCCAACAATATTTGCTGAAAATAATTTTATTATTAAAACATATTAAGTACATGGAATCTTTTCTAATTGTTTCTGTTGCTAAGTTTCCACTAGCTATGCATGAAATGTGATACTGAAATCATAACAAGCATAGATGATAATCATGACTAGTTTCTCTATAGATTTGATGGCTAGAGTGCTGGCTTTCATTGTATTAGCTCTAGCTGATGCGAGAGGAAAAAAAAAAGAAGAAAAAGAAAACAAAAGAAATCATAATAAGCGCTATGTCCTTTGTTGAGTCTCTGGTTCCAAAACCATTCAATAGCCACGCAGTGGTCTGCATCCAGAAAAGGATTGTTGGAAGCTTAAGACAGATAACATGGCTATAGGCTTTGTTATCCTACAAATGGAAGTATTACAAATGCAATAAGGTGCATGTTATATCTAAAAAGGGGAACAGTTGTACATGCATCATTCTTCTGTTTAAGAAAGACAAGATTTTTCTGCCTGATTTATTTTCTTATAGTTGAAGAAAAATCTATAGTTGACTACATCATCAAGCATGATTTTTTCTTTTTGTTCAGTCCGCTACTTGACCTGGAGTCTGTAATGCGATCTAATCAGCTCCACAAGGGGCAGGCTGCTTTCATATAGATTTTGAGCCATGCTTAATGGGTCAGAAACTAGTATGAATACACAAAATGCATAAAAGAACATGTATTAAGGTAAATGAGATCAGGGAATTGGCTTGTTGGAGATGCTACACTGCTGGGATAGCACTACACAGCTTTAGATAGACATATGACACCAGCAAAATGAGTTGCTCCTAAAACTCTTTGTTGTGCCTACAATTGTTATGCATGCATCAGAATGATTGCATAAATGGTAGGAAAAGAAACCATGTTTATCATAGAACAGCATCGTTTACAGGTACATAGTTAAACCTTCTCCATAACATAACGAAGGTATCATAACATATTTTAAGAATAAACCTATGACCTGTGACCTTATTTAGGAGCAAACCATGCTTCCGCACTGCAATCAGAATTCCTGAACAGTAACCAAAAAAAAAAAGAAAATGTCATCAGAAAAGAAAATGACTAATGATCATGAACAATGTGGAACAAGCCCCCAGTTTTTTTGTTCAGTCATCAAGCAAGATTTTTTTTTTTTTTTGTGTTCAGTCAGCTACTTGATCTGCAGTCTGTAATGCGATCTAATCTACGAGGGGCAGGCTGCTTTCATATAGATTTTGAGCCATGCTTAATGGGTCAGAAACTAGTATGCATACACAAAATGCATAAAAGAACATGTATTAAGCTAAATGAGATCAGGGAATTGGCTTGTTGGAGATGCTACACTGCTGGGATAGCACTACACAGCTTTAGATAGACATATGACACCAGCAAAATGAGTTGCTCCTAAAATTCTTTGTTGTGCCTACAATTGTTATGCATGCATCAGAATGATTGCATGAATGGTGGGAAAAGAAACCATGTTTATCATAGAACAGCAACGGTTACAGGTACATAGTTAAACCTTCTCCATAACATAACGAGGCTATCATAATATATGTTAAGAATAAACCTATGACCTGTGACCTTATTTAGGAGCAAACCATGCTTCCGCACTGCAATCAGAATTCCTGAACAGTAACAAAAAAAAAGAGAAAATGTCATCAGAAAAGAAAAAGTCATCAGAAAAGAAAATGACTAATGATCATGGACAATGCGGAACAAGTCCCCAGTTTATTTGGGAAGCATAATATACAAATACAGATGAAAAATATCATCAAAAGATTTTGAAGATCCGCTACGATTTTTAATTGAAAACAAGAAAAATGACAGTTTATGTGAACAAAATTTTAGAGAAAGATTTTCCGAAACTTTGGCAGCAGAGAATTAAAATTGCTCATTTGGGGCAATAACATATAGCCGAGCAATTGACAGTTAAGGCATTCCCAGTATTTAGGAACTACTCAAAAAATTCTTTAATCTTGCTTTTGACCAATATGGAGTGAACTCTGATATTTTATAGGGTTGATTCTTCCACCTCATTCACTTCATTTGTGAGTAATGTACATTTCCACCAATTTTAACTCATGCTGTAGGTACTTTGCTTTATATTCACATATGTCAAGGTTCAAAAAGAAATTTGCACGGATAATAGAAAAGGAATTATCAAATGTTAGGAGTAATCTTTTGTATTCTTGTAGTGCTATATAGAATATACTTAACACCATGGTGACCCCCTGTCACTACCATATATTTATACATCTAATTAACATAGCTGCTTTCGAAATATATTAAAAGGATCCTTTCTTTCTCAAATATATTTGAAGGTAGAGTTATGGCACAAATTGACTAAGATCCGAGACAAGTTCATCAGTTGTAAGTTAAGATATAAGTGATGCTCTTCCAGTTCATATCAAACTTCTTATAAATATTTGAATTTTTCTTTTAAACTTTGGAATGCGATGTGTTGACAGTTACCACACTGGCTCAGAGTATTATTAATTCTAATTTTAATGCTCCCTCTCTGTCACCCATATTTTGGGTATTATGATGCCAATTAAATAAAAAATAAATATCAAATACTATAAAATGAAATCATAAAAATTATATGCCCCATATAGTTATTTAGACCAACAAACATCAGGAATTTATATGTATAACAGTTACCAAGATGGACAGCAGATGTAATTGTGCTGGAAACATTAACCACATATTACTAGATCAACTCTAGCAGAGATGTCACCAGAATTATTAAGAATAGAACTATTTCCAAAACATATATGGTTGATCATGGGCTTGCCTTATTTTGCAGCTTAGAAACTGCTTCTTTATCAGTAAACCAAGTGAATTCCCCATCTTCAAGCGAAACCATTTGAACAGGCAGCAGATCAGATGAGCTATCTCTGCACCCAAGAGCCTTCTTCACTGCATCGACTTCACCAGATCCAACAACCACCATTGCAATATAGGCAGAAGCATCGATTACAGGGAATGTGAAAGTAATTCTCTGTGGCGGCGGCTTAGGGGAGTCCTTTATATAGGTAACCCACCGCTGGTTCTCCTTAAGAAGAGGGTGCCCAGGGAATAGAGAAGCTAAGTGCCCATCCGGACCCATACCCAGCAGCATTAGATCAAACCTTGGGAACCCTGTGGATGCCGAAACTTCCAACACTCCTGTCTTGACCAACTGCTTCAAACAGGCCTCATAGTCATCGGCAGCACCCTCAGCTGGGAGCGAGTCATTGATGGAATATACCTGACTTGGTGGAATTGGAACCTTCCATTTAGCAAAGAGAAAGATGGTGTCAGAAGCAGATGCTCAACATTTCTGCTATTATTGAGTGCCGACAAAGATCAGAAGCTATAAAAATTTTCAAGCAAGTATAGTCATTTTGAGAGTCAGCAACCTATGGATGCATCATCACATTCTCAACCTGGACAGCAGCAGATCCAAGAGCCAGATTTAAAAACTACTGAACTAGAGTAGAAACTAGGGATTAGTTATTGGTTAGTCCCATAATGCTATCCTTATGCTACAACACAACCCAAAAGACATGAAAATAAAAATAATATAAATGTTTTAGAGGGGGAGTTCAAATGTCTGACTCCACTTAAGATGCTGAATAGAAAGTTGATAGGTCACCTTGTTTCATTTCACAAATTGTAAAAGGAACATCCCATAAAAATTAACAGCCTAAAGCTGGGGAGCAAGTATTAGAGACTAAAAAACTCCAAAGTGGAATTCCTGGAATCGAAATCCCCAGAACATAGATAACTCATTGCAAGCCTAAACAATCACAGATTCAACTACCATCCATATAATGACCCTGTAGATTCAACTACCATCCAACTTATCGGTAATGAACCATCGCATGTAAAGATAGATGTAGAAACATTTCATATCCGCATAGATTCAGAACTAGAAAAATCTATAATTATATACCATTCAAAACAAAAGAGAGAGATCTATAGTTATACAACATGTCCTGCCATCTTGATAGTCTCTAAACTATCGACATGGCATCAAACTCCAACCCAAAAATCAACAAATCGAAAATTTCGAACCAGTTCTGCAGATTTGACAAGGAAATTTTCAACAAGAAAATCAACGTTGTAAAGATCCAAATTAACCTAATTGAAAATTTTCAACTTTTAAAGCGACAAATTCAAGAAATAGAAAAAGGAGAAGGGTTTTGATTGGTACACCTTGGAGAGAAAGCCATCATATGCGAGTTTGTAATTGCTATCAACGTGATCCTTCTTGACGACCCTCTCGTCCACCCAGAAGACGTGCCATTTGGCCCAATCCACCGATTCCTTGTACGGCGAGTCCACCAGCTTCCTATAAATTTGTCTCCTTCCATTAGATCAAGAAACAAAAATCCATACGGACAAGATAAACCATGAATTACCTGATATTGTGGATGAGATAGCCGCCGGACAAGACGACGGTGAAGGCGCCTCGCTCCCGGGCGTACTTGTCGGAGAGCTCGGCCGTGTACTTGGCCAAGGCCACGGCGAGCTCCCCCTCGGTCTCGGATACCAGCACTCTCTGCTTTCCTTTGGCGCACTCGGCGTGGTTCGCGTTGGATGCCATGCTCCGGCGAGAGTGGCGGACGCGCCTGGCCTTTGGAGTGGGGTTCTGGCTGGAAAGGTAAAGGGCCGGAGCCGCGTGAGAGAGCGAGGCGCTTTCTTTCTTCTTTTTTTTTTTTTTGCTGTTGCTGGAACATCCGGGTTCACGTGCAATCCGAACGAGCACCGGATTCGGAAATGTTATAAAAACGGAAAAAGAAGACAAAAAACTCAACAGAAAATTTAAAAATATTTTTATTTTTATTAATTTTTTAAAACTAAACAATTTTTTTTTAATAAAAATAAAATTTTATATTTTATAAAAAAATATTATGGGATATTGAAAAGTCTATTTTTAGAGGCTGAAAATTAGTTTTTTTTTCAAAAATAACTTTAAACTTTTAGATAAAATTGATAATATTTTTTATTAAAAATATTACAAATGTTTTATATAATTATTTAGAAAAATATATGTGCAACTAAATATAAGTTATTTTAAAATATGTCTTTTTTTTTTTACCGACTAATATACAGGATTATTTTTCCAAACATCATACGCTCAACATCAACTTTTTAAAGAAAAAATGCAAAAAAAATCTTTTGGCGAACCAAATAAGAGATTAGAACAATTATGTACCAAATCTAGTTAGATTACATATAGACCATGGGTTCACGGGATCAAGATAAGTGTGCTGGTGAGATAGGATTTTGCGCATGAGGTTAAGTATCAATGGTCCTCATAGCATCAATAGTTATATAATTTATGTTATTAGTATTATATAACATTACATTAAAATCTTTCATGTATACTGTTCCTACAATATAAACTAAATTTACCATATTTACTCACTTGTACAGCTATCTAATATTTCCATTTATAACTAATCAAAAAAATACGACATGTTCCCTGTACAATATACTGTATATGGGTGGCCTACATTGTATCTAAACAGATAATTATTCAAGTGATTAATATATAGGAATCACTAATTGTTCTCCACCTTCATTGTATTTCGTAATATGGTACCAAAGCCAACATTTATTACTCTGGTACCATCAATCACTCTATTTCTTTGTCTCCTCCACTAGCTTATCCTACCTTCTGTTTTTTTTATTTTCTCTATACCAAGGCCAACACCAAATTTATCTATGATCGTCATTCTTGCTGCTATTAAATTGATTCAATTCCTATTTATTTATTTATGATGGCCATGGCAAATTCCCAACCCATTCTAGTGAAATTGGCAAGAACGGTTATAGCAATTGGGCTTTTCTTATGAACAGCTTATTGGAATGGAAGGGCCTAGCCTTTGGAAATATATCACTGGAGATAAGGCATATTCTGAAATCAAACATAACAAGATCTTGACCTGGATTTCCAACACTGTGACTCCTCCTCTCAGTATGCAATGTGGGAAGTTTGACACCACGAAAGAAGTTTGGGATTTCTTAGCTAGCAGATATAACCAAACCAACTTTGTTCACAAAAATAAGTTGGAAATGATATCTGAACTATGAAACAGCAAAAAGTGAAGTCTATTTCTGGATATTTCGTGCAGGACTTTCGACAGTGAAGCAAGTTGGGACAGGGCATAAGTTTTATTTATTCTTCATAAGCTACATGTTTTCCCTCTTTCGAGTATCCATTCTGTCACTGCTTCCACCTTTTTCATGTCTTGTTTTATGTATCCTCTGTGGGCGGAGTTCAATTTTATATCCTATTCATAGATGATTACTCTCGTTTATAGATATTTTACTTTGTTCTTGGTCTGATTTTTCTTAAAGTTTATATAAAATTTTCAAACATGAAAAAAAAAACACAATTTTCAAAAACTATGAAGTTTTTTGTTCAAACTTTGGTGATGGATATGTTTCTGAAGCTTTCATGAATATCTTGGGACACCTAGGCAAAATAGGGATTGAACAAAAATGCCGCCATAATGTGGAAACTACTCATGCATTACTTTTGTCTTTCTTCATGCCAAAAGAATTTTGGGAAGAAACTATGAGCACAACCATTTGTCTCATTAATCATATAACCAACTGCAGAAGTAAACCAATTAATCATCCCATTACTTCTCAAACCTGCCATTCACCTGCATATGGTATTAACCCATCTGAATCTGAGGGATTTAATCACGAATTTGAGGTTGATCATGAAGAGACTTTCCATTTGGATGGTGCATCTCCAAAAGTCAGTATTTGTATAATCATAATACAGGTTGGTTTCTCTTCCTTTCCTTTTTCTCTCTTAATAAAAAACAAGTTATAAAAACTCCAAGAAACCACTTGCAAAAAAGTACATGATTGGCTTAGGCATTCTGAAATTATAGAAGTTTCTGACACAACACAAAGACGACCTGCCCTTTTATCATCTTTTCTATGCTCTCTACAGCATTGATAGCCTGCTCATAAGTGCCAACTTCGCATGCTACATTAGTAGGCCAAAGGATCCATCTATAGAGTTAAAAGTTAAAATAGAAGAGTACCGAAGTGGTAATTGACTGTGATGAAATAAAGATCCATGCCATAAATATGGCAAGGTGCACACAACATGCCCTCCTCAAGCGATGTTTTTGTCAAATTTCCTTAAGTATAACATACATATTGGGGAATTTTAATATCTTTATTTTCTTCAACTACAAAATCTAACTCAGTTATTTCTTGGCCGATTAGATAGGGCTAGCTCGACCTATACTCGAATTCTGAATTTCATATGATCGTTCATTAACATATCTTTCTTTGTATTCGATCGCTTGAGAAGGCATATGCATCACGACCTTTGCAGGAACGATGAATATAAGCACTTTTGGTTTGGATGAAGATCGACTTATAGCAGGCTTGACAAATATTACACACTAATCAGCTTGAACTCAGAATTATTTATGAACAAACTACTAACTATAGATTTTCACGGTACCACAACAAAATACTGTAGCAATACTATAGCAACAGAACTGTAGTGGTAGATGCTTATATCAAATTTCTTGAAGCATAACATATATATTGGCGAGTTTTAATCCCTTCATTTTCTTCAACTACAAACATACAACAGCCCACATCAGCTGAGTTCGATCTTTATGCCTTGTAAGGTATAGCATGAAGAAGAAGATTGGACTTCATACGAGTCGAAATTCCATAAGCTTCCACCATGTCTAAATCCTCTGGACTCATGTTGTTGGGCAAGTTCCAGTCAAATCTGTATAACAGATTGGCAAGAGCTAGCTCGATGGTTGAGATAGCAAAGTGCATTCCAGGACAGATTCTTCGGCCTGCACCGAATGGAATAAAGTGGAAATCATTGCCCTTGAAATCTATTAGGTTGTTTAGAAATCTCTCTGGCCTAAACTCACGGGCCTCCTCCCAAGATGTTGGATCCTGCCCAATGGACCAAGCATTAACAAGAATCCTTGTGTTTCTCGGGATTTCATAGCCTTGTAGTTTGGTTGCTTCAAGTGATTCTCGTGGCACTAGTAATGGAAGTGGAGGGTGCAAGCGCAAGCTCTCCTTGATCACTGCTTTCAAGTAGCTCATTTTACTTATGTCATCTTCCTTGACTTTGCTCTTATTTCCAAGTATCTCCCTTACCTCATCTTGCACTCTCTTCAATCTTTTTGGGCTTCGAACAAGTTCTGCCACTGTCCATTCTAGGGCGATATATGATGTGTCCGTTCCTGCGACAAATAGTTCCTGCAAGGAAAGGGAAAAAAAAAATGGAGGCGATCAATACTCGTGCTAGCATCTTAAATTTCCACGGAGTCACTTATAGCTTGCTAGCTAAAAGAATCTTGAATCTATAGAAATAATTAAAATCAATTAATTGTAGTTAGCAAAATTAGGCCGTGTACTAAGTGTAGGACTTCTTTTTTTTTTCTTTTTATTCGTGACACCAAGGGGATCCAATTCAATCACATCCGCCATGCATCAAACATTGGGGGTGATGAGAGGATACTACATGTAATGCAGGTGGATTATTGTTCAATCACTTGCCACTAATCAATATTCAGATGACCATGTGTGATTAAATTAACCCCCCTTTTTTTTGAGTTAGAACTAGGGTTAATGAAATCCACTAGCGCAAAAGACTTTACTGACTCAATTAGTCGGCACCACCTTCCACAATTGACAGTGTTTTTTTGTTTTTGTTTTTTTTGACTTGCATGCTAGCTGCCCCATGAAGTGAAATAGAGAGCTACTAAAGAAAGAGGAAAGATGCAAAATTTTCCACTTCATCATTACTAATCTACTGTAGCTGCAAATTTTAGGATACTTGCTAACTCTACTATTTTTTTTTAAAAAAAAAAACTCGTTTTACTATGATGAAATAAATTCTGGGCGATAGATTTATTAACATCTTATAATTTGCAATCGAGTTTGTACCCATTGAAAAGTCTAATTAATTCATTTTTAATATATATGCATCTCAAAATTTGGTGTGGATTTTGATTTACTGAAGCCAATCCATACTCCTAGAACTACTGGCTAGTGTCGAAGGAGGTGGGAGAGACTACCAAAATGATTGCCTTGATCTCGTCTCTGGCGAGGGTGAAGCCTTCCGTGCGATCCTTCTGAAGTGCGAGCAAAACATCGACCAAGTCCTCATTCTGGTCAGCTCCAAACTGATCTCTTTTACGATCCTCATGGTCTCGAATCACTTCTTCAAGGAGGGCATCCCAGTTAATGAAGCATCTCTTTACCCTGCCATCCGTGCCACCCAGCTTGCCCAGCCATCCAAGCCAAGGGAAGTAATCTCTCACGTAGAAGCCACCAAACAAGGCTGAGGTCTCCTCAACTAGCTCTTGCGCCTTCTTGCTCCTTTCCTCTCCAAGAAACTTCCTCCCAAAAGCGATTCTGGTGATCAAACCACTCGAAAGTGAATTCAGAATCTTGCTCAAATTCACGGGACCAACTGCGGAGCAACATGCGATCCGATCGATCACCTGCGATACTTCGTCGTCCCTAACGCTGGAAAATGACTGCACTCGTTTGGCGCTCAGCAGGTGAACGATGCTCAGCTTTCTCATCTGCCTCCAGTACCCACCGTAGGGTGCAAAGGCCACGTCCCTGCGGTTGTAGAGTAGTTGTTTGGCGAGCTCCAAGGAAGGACGACTTGCGAAGATCGAATCTTGGGTCCTCATGACTTCTTGAGCCACCTCGGCGGACGAGACGATGATGGTGGGAACGAAGCCCAGTTTAAGCAGCATGAGGGGGCCATACTTTTGGGAGAGGGCATGGAGGCCACGGTGAGGACGAGTTCCCAGCTGGTGGAGGTTCCCTATGATTGGAAGCTTGGGAGGGGAGGGTGGAAGCTTAGATCTGTTTGGGGTGGCTCTTTTGTGGATTAGAAAGATGAGGAGGGCTGCCAGGAGGATACCGATCGGCAACGTTGCAAGGCACATCTTGTCCAGAACTTGGGTTGTAGAGAGTTCATGGAGCACTGCATCAATCCTTTTTCCACTATTTACAGTGGGAGACCTGCACTAAGGTCCTTGCCCTGACCAATTGTAATTCAAGAACTTCTGCAGCGTGCTATTTGCATCGGAGGATGTTGTACAATTTTGAGCCATCCAGTCTGGGTGGCTATGAAATAAGACACGTCGATAGTTTTTTATTTTTATAATCGGATGATGTGATGGTTATCTTCAGACTGTATGGTACTCTATCACGATAAGAAAATGACTCAGCATGGGGGCTACTGAAGCACGGGTTTTTCGTTTTTAAGGTAAAAACGGGCACCCATGTGGTGGAGACCAAGTGTCGGTCATACACTTCCCACACCAAGGGGTTCCCTCTTAGCTCTTGGCGTTGGCCAAATCAAGGTGTGCCGCCTTGACCGAATGTAGATAGCGCCAGCCAAAGGGATATTCGGCACTTTGCTCCTCCAAACTCCAAGTATGCTCGGCTATGGATGGAGTCTTGCACTCCTCTTCGGAATCTAAAGCTTTGTTGGCCGATGAAGACAACTCATATGAGAATGCAGAGGCATCAAAGGCAACTTTGATTCAAAGTAAAAAGGAAATACAATATCTAAGGAGGGATTGATGGTTCCCTTCCTTAGCCAAATCCAAGGGGGGTTGATTTACCCTGCCTTGGCCCAAGTCCCTTAGGACCGAAATTAGGCAATATGCCTACCCAAGCCTAATGGCCGAATGCACTTACAAGTGGCTAACTATTCAATGTCCAAAAGTCCCTCCCCCCACTCAATTCGGATCTATTTGTAGACTCCCTACAATGGCATGCATTGGCTGGCTGTTGGCATGTTGTGGCAACTCCTTTGGAACTTCCCCTTGCACAGCTTGCTGTCTTGGTTCGGTTGCCATTTGGTTGCTGCCTTTGGTTTGGCTGCTTGCTTGTCTTGGCGGTGGTTGCTGGCGGTTTCTGGCTGTTGTTGGCAATGGCCTGCAGTTTTGGATGTCGGCGGTTTCTTGCTGTTGGCCAAGCTTTGGCTACTGCAGAGGCTTGGGTTGGCTGCTGTTGGCACTCTTCTGTGCTTGCCTCTGCAGAGGGTTGACCCTGCTGTGATGGTCCGGTGCACTGGCTTTGCCCGTGCCGCGCGCGGTCTGGCGGGCTGCGCGTTGGCATGGGCAAACCAGGCGCTGCCCTGGTTTTCCTTCGCCTGACCTCTGGGTCTGTGGTTGGATCCTTGGGCTGCTTTGGCTCTGTCGGCCTGGCCGCTGGGCGTCTGGGCGCTGGGCGCCTGGGCGTCTGGTCGCTGGGCGCCTGGCCGCTGGGCGCCTGGCCGCTTGCCGGTTGCTGGGTGTTGGCTCCCGCGCGCGCATGGGCTCGGTCGGTTGGTGGTTGGCGCGCTCGGGCGGTTGCTTTCTGCGGCGCATGGCACGCGCGCGCGCTGGCCCTGGATGCCACGCGCCTGCGCGTGCCGTCGGTTGCCTCCCGTTGCTTCTGGCGCGTGCGCGCGCCGGTCTTGGGCGCCAAGGGCCCGCGCGCGCTGGCGGTTGCCGGCCGTTGCTCCTGGCCTGTACGCGCGTTGGTCTTTGGCGCCAAGGGCCCGTGCGCACGGCGCTTCTTTGGCGTGCATCGGCGGTTGCCGCCCGTTGGTTCCCCCTTAACCGCGTGGCTGCTGTGCTTTGGCGCGCGTGGCCTGTTGCCGTCCGTTGGCTGTCTTTGGCTTGCGCGTGCCTTGGCTTGTGCTGGGCTTGCCTTGGCCGCGCCTGTGCCTGTCCGGATATCTGTGGCCTGTTGGTGTGCGCGCGCAATGGTTTGGACCCAAGGCATCCAATCCTTGCGCGCGGCTGGAAATCTGGCTTGGCCCTCCCGGCCAATGGGTTTGCCTTGCGCTCGGTCCTTGTGGCCTGTCGGTTGGCTCGGTTGCAGTGGTGCCCCGGCCGAAGGTCTGCGGCCTTGGGCGCGCCTCTGCTGTGCCCTGTCGGTGTTGCCAATGGTCCAGCCCTTGCTTGCCAAGGATGGCCGAACCTCGGTTGTGCCCCAAGGAATGATAGAAGGCCACTAGGCGGACATGAGCCTTGCTCTTGCTCCGCCTTGGCCTTCAGGATTTGGCTGATTTGGTGAGGTGAATTAGGGGGAACCTCACCATTCCCCCCCTCTTGAAGAACACCCTTGTCCTCAAGGGTGGTGGGTTGATAATCCTCCATTTCAAATAGTGGACTTCCTAATAGTGGCCTAACCGAACTAGGGACTCCTTCTAACTCATCTTTCATGGGATTTAGTTCGGTTTGGTCTTGAGTGGATAATACAATGGCTACACATAGGGCACCTCCCTTGCAAAGTCTTTCTAAGGTATAAGCCTCACAAGGTTTAACTTCACTATTTCCTATGGCAATCCACTTCTTTTTTTGACTACCTAATTTGAATTCCATTGTCATGGAGCCAAAATCAGTGATCACCTTTCCCACTTGTCGTAACCATGCATTTCCAAGAACTATGTCAAGTCCTACTAATTGAATCATATGTAAATCAGCCTTGATTCTTACCCCTTGAATGTTCATCTTCACTTCTTGTATGACTTCCTTGCATGTGAGCTTTTCACCATTGGCCACCTTTACTTCAAATGGCTGAATGCTCATAGGATGTAATCCCAACTTGGGCACAATGGCTGCATTGATGAAATTGTGTGATGACCCGCTGTCAACCAACAAGGAGACTTCATTCCGGCCGACCCATGCAAGTAATCTCATGGTGCTGGGTTTTGGCACCCCTGTTAATGCATTCAAGGAAAGTTCTGCATCACTTTCATCCGCCTGCATATGACTTTGCTGATTTTGGGTTTGCTCCTCATCATGATCACTTGAATGGTTGGTTTCTGCATCTCCAAATTCTGCATCTTGGACTTCAATTAGGAATGCTTGCCCTGATTTGCACTTGTGATCTCGGCCCCATTTCTCCCCACATTTGAAGCACAATCCTTTCTTGATGAAGTCTTGGACTTCCTCTCTTGACAGCCGCTTCACTTGTGGCTGGTTCTTTGGGTTGCTACCGACTGCATCCTTGCCCTTCCAAGGTACTTTGGTTGGCATGGCTTTGGCTTCTCGGTTGATGGACTCTTTGATCAATCTTCTCTCGGACTGAAAGCCATCATCCAGAATTTCTGCCATCCGCATGGCCTCTTGCATGGAGTTGGGTTGCTTCAACTTGACCTCCTTGGCTATCCAAGGCTTCAAGCCGTCAATGAATGTACCCATCAAGGCCTCTTCCGACCAACCTGTCACCAATGTTTGTAAGTGGCGAAATTCTTCAACATAGGGCCACACTCTTCCTTCTTGCTTGATTTTCGCCAATTGTCCATGATAGTTTACAATAGGGGAAGGCCCCCATTGAATCATGAACTCCTTCACAAATGCAGTCCATCCCAATCTCCTTCCTTCTTTTTCATAGATGGATCTCAACCATCTCCACCATTTACTTGCTTTGTCTTCAAGATGAAAACTAGCAAGGGTGACTTTCTCCCTATGTGGAACTTCATAAACATAGAAGAATTGTTCCACCTTGTCCATCCATTCAAAAGGATCTCCCCACTGAATTTAGGGAAGTCTATCCTTGGTTTTCTAACTTCTCTTCTAGGCTCTCCCTCATCTTCTTCAACATCACCATGGCGGGGCATTCTCACCCTCTCCTCTCTTCTTCTTCCACTCAGTCTAGTGGCAATCCGGGGCTCCTCATCGGACTCCCTCACACTAAAGGTTTCTTCATACTCAACTCCTCTTCCAAATCGATCCACACACACCCCAAATCCTTCCACTCGACTCCCTCTTCTTACTCTTTCACTCTTTCTTTCTCTAACCCGGCATCCACTATGGTTACTTGCCAATTCTTCCTCACTTCCCCTTCCTTGGTCCTGCTCATTAGCATGCGGCCAAGACTCCTTATTTGTATTTTTTTCTCCACTTGAAACTCTCCTTTCCAACCTCTCCAAACTATGATTGGTATCCCTCCTCATTTCAGCCATGGAATGGGAGAGTTCTTCCAAGGCTTTGGTCACTCGGTTGGACTGAATTTCAAGGGCGTCAAGCCTTTGGTTACCCTCGGAATCCATGATAATTTTTCTGTAGATTCAGAACAATCCTTCAAAGGTATTCAAAGGGCAAAACTATTTCGGAATGGTCTACACCCACAAGGTTCCCTCACGTAACCCTTCCCTCTTTTACCACTCGGAAATGGCAATTCGAAGAAGGTTGATTGACTTACTTGTAGGGGACTTCAGATAAATGGCGCTACCTTCAAGATTTTCTTCTTGACGAAGATCTCTCAATGAAAGCACCAAATTGGTGGGGACCAAGTGTCGGTCATACACTTCCCACACCAAGGGGTTCCCTTTTAGCTCTTGGCGTTGGCCAAATCAAGGTGTGCCGCCTTGACCGAATGTAGATAGCGCCAGCCAAAGGGATATTCGGTACTTTGCTCCTCCAAACTCCAAGTATGCTCGGCTATGGATGGAGTCTTGCACTCCTCTTCGGAATCTAAAGCTTTGTTGGCCGATGATGATAACTCATATGAGAATGCAGAGGCATCAAAGGCAACTTTGATTCAAAGTGAAAAGGAAATACAATATCTAAGGAGGGATTGATGGTTCCCTTCCTTAGCCAAATCCAAGGGGGGTTGATTTACCCTGCCTTGGCCCAAGTCCCTTAGGACCGAAATTAGGCAATATGCCTACCCAAGCCTAATGGCCGAATGCACTTACAAGTGGTTAACTATTCAATGTCCAAAAGTCCCTCCCCCCACTCAATTCGGATCTATTTGTAGACTCCCTACAATGGCATGCATTGGCTGGCTGTTGGCATGTTGTGGCAACTCCTTTGGAACTTCCCCTTGCACAGCTTGCTGTCTTGGTTCGGTTGCCATTTGGTTGCTGCCTTTGGTTTGGCTGCTTGCTTGTCTTGGCGGTGGTTGCTGGCGGTTTCTGGCTGTTGTTGGCAATGGCCTGCAGTTTTGGATGTCGGCGGTTTCTTGCTGTTGGCCAAGCTTTGGCTACTGCAGAGGCTTGGGTTGGCTGCTGTTGGCACTCTTCTGTGCTTGCCTCTGCAGAGGGTTGACCCTGCTGTGATGGTCCGGTGCACTGGCTTTGCCCGTGCCGCGCGCGGTCTGGCGGGCTGCGCGTTGGCATGGGCAAACCAGGCGTTGCCCTGGTTTTCCTTCGCCTGACCTCTGCGTCTGTGGTTGGATCCTTGGGCTGCTTTGGCTCTGTCGGCCTGGCCGCTGGGCGCTTGGGCGCTGGGCGTCTGGTCGCTGGGCGCCTGGCCGCTTGCCGGTTGCTGGGTGTTGGCTCCCGCGTGCGCATGGGCTCGGTCGGTTGGTGGTTGGCGCGCTCGGGCGGTTGCTTTCTGCGGCGCATGGCACGCGCGCGCGCTGGCCCTGGATGCCACGCGCCTGCGCGTGCCGTCGGTTGCCTCCCGTTGCTTCTGGCGCGTGCGCGCGCCGGTCTTGGGCGCCAAGGGCCCGCGCGCGCTGGCGGTTGCCGGCCGTTGCTCCTGGCCTGTGCGCGCGTTGGTCTTTGGCGCCTAGGGCCCGTGCGCACGGCGCTTCTTTGGCGTGCATCGGCGGTTGCCGCCCGTTGGTTCCCCCTTAACCGCGCGGCTGCTGTGCTTTGGCGCGCATGGCCTGTTGCCGTCCGTTGGCTGTCTTTGGCTTGCGCGTGCCTTGGCTTGTGCTGGGCTTGCCTTGGCCGCGCCTGTGCCTGTCCGGATATCTGTGGCCTGTTGGTGTGCGCGCGCAATGGTTTGGACCCAAGGCATCCAATCCTTGCGCGCGGCTGGAAATCTGGCTTGGCCCTCCTGGCCAATGGGTTTGCCTTGCGCTCGGTCCTTGTGGCCTGTCGGTTGGCTCGGTTGCAGTGGCACCCCGGCCGAAGGTCTGCGGCCTTGGGCGCGCCTCTGCTGTGCCCTGTCGGTGTTGCCAATGGTCCAGCCCTTGCTTGCCAAGGATGGCCGAACCTCGGTTGTGCCCCAAGGAATGATAGAAGGCCACTAGGCGGACATGAGCCTTGCTCTTGCTCCGCCTTGGCCTTCAGGATTTGGCTGATTTGGTGAGGTGAATTAGGGGGAACCTCACCACCATGGAGCCCTTACGTGGGAAAACACGACTCTTTAGCGATGCGAGACTCGACTCAATCATTCATGTCTGCGAACTTCGAATTGTGTGTGTGTGTGTATGTATGTATGTATGTATAAAATATGTTATTGGGGTAATGCAAGAACTCATAACTTGAGTATTTTTTATTATTATGTTAGAGAGAGAGAAGTAAGGGTTTGCACGTGCAGCTGAGCTAAGAATTCCTCTTCTGGTGATAGCTAAGAATTTTTCTTCTGATGAGTCCAAATTTAAATAAATTTGAAATTCAAATTTGAATGAATTTGAAATTTAAATTTGAATGAATTTGAAATTCAAATTTACAGCCGTTATGGCAGCTACGAATTTCTAGAATTGGGTTTCTCCTTCATTTGCGCAAAAGACTCGGACTCTTCTGATGAGTTTGTTCCAACAGAGAGTACCTCTCTATCCAAAAAAATCAAACGGAGCAATAGAAGGCAGAGTTGACGTAGAAATCAATATCTGCCTCCTAAAGATTTTAGCTTTTTGACTCTATTTTTACTAGTGATGTTTATTTTAGAAAAGAGAGTCCTAATAGAATTAGGAAGAGAAATCCAACTTGAATTATGCAAGGGTTGATCTCACTATTACAAATAGAAAATGTATACTATTTTTTTTATCATCAATAAAAAAAAAAGAGAACTTAGCCCTGCTTTCATAATTTTTTTATTATTTTTTTTTGAGAGATTCAAATTAAGCAAATTGAGGAAAATCTTTCTTCTTCTTGATCGGATCAGAAGTGATTGAATGAGCCTCCAAAATGAACCACAAACATTTGCCTGATCATCACTTTCTTCATAAAATTTTGAGGCATGACATTTGATAATGGAAAACTTCGAGTTCCACCATCAGATAGGAATTTGAAACTTCAAGTTTCTCTCCTCTTACATTAGTGACAATTATGAGTTCATAGATATTATTGGAGCTTCAAAAACTAAAGGAGAAGGTGCAAAAGTTCTTGGTGAAGAATTTAAAGGTTGGGATGTCACTACATGAATTTCTAACTTCAAATGTCTCCTCAATCGGTGCATTGCTCTTCAGTCAAGCTTGATCTCGATCTTGTGATGAAGCGACAACTTTGGAGAATGAGAGCATGCCATTTGAAGAAGTTCAAGATCTATCATGAGCTGAGAAGCATGGCTCGAAGTTGCTCAAACTTTTTGTCTTGTTCTTTGAAGCCTTCATGTACTAGCCTTCCTTCCATTCAAGCTAGCGAGATCCATGTGGTCCTCAAATCTTCCTTTGAAAATCAAATGCTTAATTTTTATACGGCTTGCTGCTCTCAACAAAGTAAACACCAGAGAAGTCATCTTTAAAAGATGTGGAAAGAGTCTGGATGCTGATCACTTAGAATCCTTAAGTCGTATCCTATCTGGCTGCTCTTTTATATCTTCTATCTAGGATTGTTTTGGTTCTATTTTGGGGGTCTCAATCCCCCTAGAAACTTGCAGCATCTGTGAACCAAATGAATTCCCTCTCATTTTCAGAAATGTATGCACAAAACCGTGTTAATGTGGGTGGCTACAATTCTTTGGAGTATTGGACCGAAAGGAACTCAAGAATTTTTCTCTACGAAGAGCAACCTGCCTCAGCCAACACTCTTAGAGGTGTCTCACCTCTGCTCATTTAAAGACCTTCCTAGGTTTGGTAGAGTATGGAACAAAATCAGATATATTTACTCTTGCTGCAAGTGCCTCTCGCCTCAGTCATGCTGGA